>NW_011362294.1:43744-51272 GCF_000735185.1 Notothenia coriiceps
GACGAGAACGGAGAGAATAGACGAGTAGAGGAGAGAGAAATACAGTTAAGAGAGGGGAGAAGGAATAAAGGAGAGACAGGGAGGGAGCGAGGACAGTAGGGAGAGACAATCGACTGTCACACGGACGGAAAGGAACGTAACAATTGTAAGTCCCTTACTCTAATAAAGAAAAGAAAACAGAAAACGTGCGTAAAGATTATTAAAAAAAAGAGAAAGAGTGAGTGGGTGCGAACCAGCGCAAGGGGTGAGGTTGCGGTGCACGAGGTACTGGTGTTGTGTGTGTGTGTGTGTGTAGTTAGTTGTGAGTGTAGCCAGAGGGAGAAGAAAGAGACGTCTACAGACTCTCGTCTGTTCGACCTTCTCTGAGGTGGAGAGACGGCCGCGAGCAGGTGGACGGTCTGTACCTCGACCATTCCTGTGAATAAGAACACAAGCACCGCTCGTTTACACATAGAGCCCTCTCACCAGTCCATGCTTTACACTTCAACTTCCATATATTTCCTTCTTACCCTACTCGAGAGGATATTCGTGAAACACAGCCGCGTGACAATTGTAAGTAGTAAGGAAGACAGTCAGGACGGACTTCAACACGTCGACTTCTAAGCAGTTACCGTTAACTTGGACTGAGGCCTTGGTTCCCAGGTTAATTTTACTTATATCTATTTTTTGTACAAACAAAGTAACACACGTTATGCATTCCTAAGAACACCTACAAAAACGCATCCCTTGTACCGGAGACAAAAGACAACTGGCAGGAGCTTGTCTACTTTAGAGAAAAAGAACCTACACCTGTCATAACGAGGTATCACACACTATAACCACAACAACACACACCAACACACCACACACACACACCACACCACACACCACACAACCACACCCACCACACCACCCACAACACACACACCACCACACACACCACACCAAATTAGGAGACAAAAGTGTCGAAACTAGTCTCTTGTCATAACGACGAGGACATTCCCGAGATTACCCTTTACGGGGAGCCTCTTCCGCACACATCACCATCAGCCTACGTAAAAGGGTGTACTAACGCCGTAAATTGTTTCACGTTGGGGGTTTCATGTGCGAGACGAAGTTCGGGTCGTCATCTATTTGTTGTGGTTAGAATCTTTTGTTGTTAGTAATATGACATACTCCAGAGGTGGCCTTTGTGATGCTACATCCGATCCGATAAACGAGATAACGGTTAATCCATTGTGCCCCTTAGACTTTACTCGTTAACATGGTTAGAGCACACAATTAAGGGTTTGTCCACTGCCCACGTTGTCAGCTGGTCTTTAAGACGCTGCCGTTCTGACAGCTACGTGCATGGATTGATGCCTTTGTAGCTGAGGAGGGGGTTCACTTCGCAACTACACATTTTAGATGCCACCAGGGAGTAGTAGGCAAGACAGACACTTTAGGGGTACAGAGGAGGTAAAACATGACGGTGGTCTGAGAGGATAGCAGCATCTATCACTGTAGGCTCTCAGGTCATAGATTTTGGTAAAAATAAGTGCTTTATTCTTTTTCACTTGACAATCTCTGTTCAACAGACATGTGTTTTAACATGTCTGTTGATTGGCTTGCTGGGAAAGCCCCATTAAATTAGGCTCCCATGAGGAATAGAAATACTTATTGTAGGATTCATATAAATAGCTTTTATCAGGAATATACAGATTTGTCTTGCATTTCTACTAATATAACATTAATATTTGCCTTATTAATAGGTCATATTTATCTCAGGAACATAGAATAGATAGAGAATAGAATCGGAGGGATGAAACCCTTTTTAATTGTCACACATGCAGAGCACACAGCACACACAGTGACATTTGTTCTCTGCTTTTAACCCATCCTAGTACCGGGAGTTTAGTACTGGGAGCAGTGGGCAGCTATTGTACAGCGCCCTGGGAGCAATGGGAGTGAGGGGGGAAGGGGGATGTCCGGTGCCTTGCTCAAGGGCACCACAGCAGGGCAGGAGGTGAACTGGGACCTCTCCAAGTAGCAGGCCACACTCCATTCAAGTCGGGGACTTGAACCGGCAACCCTACGGCTCACAGTCCAAGCCCCTACCGAATGAGCCACTGCCGGACAAATAAATGGTATGTAATATTCATAAGAATACAAACATTTTTCTCTATAAGAATACAAACATTGTGTTTGTATTGGTGATATATGAATGTTTGACTTAAAAGGAACTGATTAGAATAAAAACATTTATTATTTGTTTTAATAAAAATGAGAAGAGCTTGCCCACAATGTATCTGCACTGCACACGCCACACAATAAATAATTTACTATGAGTGTATTGACTGCAGTCTGCATCCACTGTTGTCGCCAGCCCACCTGAGGAGATTTCTCTGTGGGATCTCTGGCAGAGTCCCTGGAGGTAGAGAGGACAGATGAGGCCATGCAGGTAAACCTCCTAAATTGGAAAACGAGCTCTGTGTGTATGGGCTTTGTTTTATTTTTTCACAACAGCAACCCTGACAAATAAAACGCCTCCTCTGAGTTCCATATAGTCTTTTGAGTCCTGTCCGTTCGGATTTTAGTAGAATATTTCCTTTCTTTGCCTTCAGTCAGAATTGCTACGACAATAAACTCCCCATGTTTTTGATCATTCCTGTTTCCTACAGCTTTAAATGGAAAATGCTCACTACTTTATAGAGGTAGTTTCCCTCCGTTTTAACCCCAAGCTGAGTTTCCTGATGCTGCAGTTTCTAATTCCATCGATGTAGCAACTCTTTCAATCCTGTTCTTCAGATTCTATTAGCACCTCCAGTCAGACCTGCCCTTTTATTTCCTCTGCTTCCATCCATCTAGCTAACAAGCATGGTTTCTCCTAAGCTGTGATTCCCGTCAGTTCGAAGCAATCTCCTCTCCGCTGCTTTCCCCAAATCATTGTATTTCTTTTTCACCTAACCTCACTCTCCACTTTATCTTTTCCATTTCAGCTCCCCTATTTTTTATTTATCCCTCACTCGCATCCGCTTTCCCTTTTCTCTCCTTCTGCTCTGGTTACAATACTCCTCCATCATTGGTTTCACTCTTTTCGTGTGAATTCCTAGAGCGGGCGACTGGTTGTTGTAGTATAAATCATTCTCTGTACATGCCAACACTGCCAATTACTTAAGAGCAATGAACTGCTCACAGTGTCGTGTGTCTGTGCATACGCTTGTATAGATAGGCTAGCTAGTGCATGCGTGCAAGCTAACACACACTGTTGTTATGGTGAACATGTTTTCAATCATAATAACAGTTCACTGTGTGAGAAGTCATGTTTATTTATAACTGCATTGTAAATTGGCATTTCAGACACTTTATCCAACCATAGTTCAGAGTAAATACTAGCTAGCATTAATAGATGTTGTGTGGCTAACCAAAGCTAGAACATGCAATGTGATATTTTGTGAACTTTAAATAAATGTTTACTCAACAAATTTGATTAAGTTTCGGGTCAGATTAGTCCAAAGATATCCTTTATGATCTCTTTCACTCTTAATGGGTAATTTGTAAAAAAGCTAACGAGAGGAAGCTAATGTTAGCTTTGTCGGAGAGCTCAGTTAACTGTGCAACAGTCAGACCTGGTAGTTACTTTGTTTACATTTGTATCAAAAAAGTATATCTTAAAATAAGTAATCACTTTTTCAATTAAATGATGCATGAAGCTATTATGATTGAACATTAAGGTTGCAAAGAGTCTAAGCTTGAATATTAGAGCTGGTGCAACCAGCTTTACACAATAATGTCATCATCCTGAGACAGAGACATTTCCGCCTACTATAACCCCTGAAGAAATACCTCCAAAGAGCCCAAATGAAGCTTTGTTATAGTAGTAACTCATTGTGTGTAATACATTAAAGCGACCAACTAGATAAAGCCGGAATATTCATTATTAGTCAAACTTTATAAAATGATTCTAATAGGTCCATGAGCTGTGGTTGTACCTTTCTGTAAATAATGATGTGTACGCCTTACACTCCCTTATGTAAACACACAACGTATGAAGGTATTTAGCAGACTCTAATCCACCCTCATACACAAACACTTTTGTACCCTGAGGTGCATGCAGGTTTAAAATACAAAGATAGTATCTGCCTTTGGCTACAATAGAGAAGCTACCCTGTTCAAACAGGACACATCCTGGATAAACCTCCTAAATTGGAAAACGAGGTGCATGCAGGTTTAAAATACAAAGATAGTATCTGCCTTTGGCTACATTAGAGAAGCTACCCTGTTCAAACAGGACACATCCTAGACTAGAGCACTTCTGAGTGCATTTTTTATTTGATTTAGGCCTACCTTAAAAATCAATTGTTCACATATTAGTTGCTTCAAAACATGCCGTTCCTGGCAAACATCGGAACAAACCTTTTTGAACAAATATGCACGAAAGCATCCTATTTGTTCATAACTGGAAAAACAAACACATCCATGTGTTGATTTATTTGGACTTATGTTACTTGGCCTGTGAACATTTCCATAACTCTATTGACACAGGAACAGTTTCTTGGAATTATTTATGGTGGAATAATCTCAACCATCCTTTTATTTACAAAAACATAGTCCTGATTCAAGGTCCAGTGACTTTTTATGGACCTTTCAACCTGTTATTCATGAATAAAGTTCCATGCATTTGAAGGATTGGTTAATAATAATAAATGACAAGAACCCAGACTGAAGTTTAATGATCTGAGAATTGCTGCAGCCTTGCCTACGCAGTAACAGGAGTACCGTGGGTACTCTGCTGTGTGCGACTGAGAACTTGAAGGTGACAATACATTGTGGGTGGGCTGCCAATAGGGGTCCACACCAAATTTCTGCCCTCAAGCCCCCCAACAGGGTAATCTGGTCATGCATGTGATGGCAAGAGTACTATCTCAAAATGAATGAAAAAACAACATGGGGTTAGGATTATTTTTGTCAACATTCTATTCAATGGTTAAACATTGACAGTTTAAACTCATCGCTTGTTGATTGTTTTTATAATGTTAATTCTAAATGAGGCTGAAAATAGTACTTCCTTTGCGATGCAGTACCAAAAGCCCAGATATCTTTCTTCCTCTATAATTGATGGTACATTCATGTTTCGAATATTACATGTAGCACTTTGAAAGTTTGTGATTAGGGGAACATTATGAGTCACTTGAAGGGCCAGCGGTTTGCTGACAAACTGCACTGAGGGAGAAATTGAATCAAAGAACCTTTGACGCTGCGCTGCATGCTGATTGACACCTGTGTGCGCCACACTGGCCCGCTCGGATGTGCGTATCAATGCTTCAGCCTGTGTGTGCACAAGTGTGTCTGACACACACTCCTCAAACAGAGGGGGACCCTGTTCTAGCAGACACAGCCCAGGAAGCTTAGCTGAGCCTGACGAAGAAAGAAGCCTGTGTGTGTGTGTGTTTGTATTTTATGCCTCACAAGAGCACAGAAACACACAGACAGCCAAACACACACCTTCCTCAGCTGTGCTGCAGGTGAAAATCGGGGACGCTTCCACCAGAAGAATTATATTTATCCCCTTTGATACATTTATGGGTCAGCTGGAGCAGTGATTCACCAAAGCCTCTTTACTTCCTTAACACTTCAAACAGACACTCACTGGCATGGCTTGCCTCAGCTTCTTACCTATGGCACAACATGTCTATCTGGATTTGGACGTATAATGCATAATTAACACTTTGGCTGTCACATGAGACTGGGCCCATAAAGTCGTCAAGCCACTTTCAACAAAACAGTGAATAATGTTTGTTCGTGTTTACATCTGTATGTGTGTGTGTCTGTGTGTGCGTGTGTGTGTTATGCAATGCTTTGTTTCATGGCAGGTGGATGTGCGAGAGTCCCTGCTGGGATAAGGCCAGATGTCATCGGGAACTGCAGTTTAAATGGACTTTGCCCACTTCAGCAAAGACAAGCCTCCTCTTTCTGTTTTCACTGAGAGCAGCAGGACACACAAAGCAATCTCTATAATTAGTCTATACTGCAGTGAATGAGCATGGATAAGCTAAACTTGCCCAAATCACATTATGGACCAATAGAAAACTGAAATTATGTTAAACAATGCAAACATCTGATAAGTCCTGTACATTTTAAATCTTTTAAAGTCTCCTCTATGGGGAGATCCAGTAATATCCTGGACTAAAAAAAAACTAAAAAAGCATTCATCACATCACATAGGCTACTCACTTGATAGTGTCACTGGCAATGTGTAATATTGACAAGAGAGGCAATTTGCAGTAGATAGCCCTTTTTGCCCTTTAATGTTTAATTATCATTATATGGGATATTGTTAAACTGTATGCATTTGAGCATATTAAGAGAAAAATATAACGTCTGACACGTCTTTTTTTTCTTCCCATATGGTGTTTTCTTCATCTAAAATGCAAACAAAAGGCTATCACTCAGGCTTTAGATAAATGTGTCAGGATTATTTTAGTGTGTGCAATCTTTAAAATTCAAATGTTGGCTACATTTTAAAACCACATTGTCAATACGTTACACTGCCTCGCCTTTTACATTTTGTGTTTAATAAAGCAGGACATCCAACTTACCTTCCCAGAAAAGGTGAGGGAAAAGCAAGGTCAACAGCGGTAGTGTCCAGTGTGAGCTACATGTTATCCTCTCCTGGTTCCTGGTGATTTACCTGTTGCGGTAGAATATCTGCGGTGATCCGGCATCCAGGCTGGCAAATCTGGCTGCAGGAGAGGGAGGAACTGATCGAGCAGCCGGGGCGGGGTGGACCTGAAATGGGTGTCTCAAGATTCAACCCACACAGCGTTACGTTTCAGACTTCCGGATGTGTTTTCACAATAAAACCCCTTGTCGCTCCTCATATGGCAGTCTTCAGGTTTTGATAAACGCACGTAACAAACAATAAAAAACGAAAAGCAGAGGTGGGAAGTCACTAAGCACATTTACTGAAGTACTGTACTTAAGTACACTTTGAAATACTTGTAGTTTATGCTACTTTGTTCTAGTCCAGTAGAATTCAGAGGAAAATCATGTACTTTTCCTCCCATACATTTATTTTGAACCTTTAGTTACTATTTAGATTTAGATTAATTGTGTGAAATATAATCAGCACTTAAACAAGACTTGAGTTTCACCTGAAGTAAATTCACAAACTACCCTGCAGTGTACAAAGTGATTACAACTAGCTGCCCCTTTGCCAGTTTTGATTACACTTGAATGAATCAATAATTAAAATAGAAACATAAATAATATGATTCGGGAATGGACCAATTTGCATAATAAGTAATCTGAGTACTTCTTCCACCTCTGCATCCCTATTCAATAAGATATTTTCCCTCTGCATATTGGATGTTTATGGTATTGTATGTTCTTTATGTTAAAACCAATAGAATATTTTAAATACAGGAACATTTAAACAAAACAAAAAACCCTAAGAGATGAAACCGGTGAAATTAGGTTTTTACTTTCCTTTCATCTTTAACTTGAAAAAATACACCTGGGATTCAATTACATACTTTACCAAAGTATAACCATCTACATGTTTCTAAAA
>NW_011362295.1:0-3376 GCF_000735185.1 Notothenia coriiceps
CGAACTGAGTTCAGACACAATGACAGGCCTCGGTAATGAGTAGGTGTGTGTTCGGTTTGAACAACAGCCATTGGTTAGTGTGTGTCTTTCTCTCTCTCTCTGTGTGTGTGTGTGTGTCTCTCGGTGTGTCTCGGTGTGTCTGTGTGTCTGTGTGTGTGTGTGTGTCTCTCGGTGTGTGTGTCTCTCTCTGTGTGTGTGTGTGTGTGTGTGTGTCTCGGTGTGTGTGTCTGTGTCTCTCTCTCTCTCTGTGTGTGTGTGTGTGTGTGTGTGTGTGTCTCTCTCTCTCTGTGTGTGTGTCAAACTAGTTTAGTTAAATGTGGCGTTTCTCAGTGACGTGTTCTCTTTGTTGTGATGATTGTGGTTCTTGGTGTCTGTTAAAGCCAACAGCTGTGAGACTCGCGTTGTAATTAACGTTTGAGGTCATTATTGAACGTCCAACAGATTCCAGCACTTCAAATACATCAAAGACGCCGGTCAAATCAGTTTGTTATTTCATAGATTGGTTTGTACAGGTTTTCTGCGGGTCATTTCCTAAAAATGGTTTGAATAGTCTTAAACGTTGGCTAACACATATATCAATGTGGTTCTGTGTATATAAACTAAAGGACTCTCTCCTCTCGGTAGACGATGCGTTCGCTGGCATGGACTGGATGTCGGAGAAAATCGACCTGAGTGATTTGGACCTGGAGTCTCTGATTGGTTCTGACGACTCCCCCGAGGAGCTGCTGGCCTCCCTGGACCCCCACCTGGACCTGGATCTGGACACCTTCCACTCCTCCCTCCCTCTGCCTCTGGATCTCCCCCTGGAGGAGGAGGTGGTGCTGAAATCCGAGCCCCCCTCCTCTGCTTTCCCCCTGGACCTGGCGAGTGAAGTGGACGTCCTGGATGTCCTCTCCTCCCCCGTTGTACTCCCCTCTCCTCCCCCCTCAGGCCACATATTGGTAGTGAACGCTCTCCCCGATCAGCCAATCAAAACCTCTCCTCCATCCAGCGACTGTGAGAGCGACTCAGGCATCGAGTCCTTCACCGACTCCCCCCCTCGCCTCCTTTCTTCTCCTCCAACTCCAACGCTTCCCTCTTCCTCCAGGACCAAGCCGTACTCTAAAAAACCCTCCTCTTCCTCCATCTCCATCAAAATGAAGTCGGTGTCCGGCGCTCCCAAGGTGGTGGAGAAGAAGCTGAAGAAGATGGAGCAGAACAAGACGGCGGCCACTCGTTACCGGCAGAAGAAGCGGGTGGAGCAGGACCTTGTGAGCGAGGAGTGCGAGGAGCTGATGAAGAAGAACGAAGCTCTGGAGGAGCGAGCGGAGGCCATCAGCCGGGAGATCAAGTACCTGACGGAGCTGATGGAGGAGGTCCGCCGGCGCCGCAACAAGAGCAAGGCTCCGTGAAGAGGGGCCATCGCTACAACCAAAGGGTTCCTCAGGAGATCCAGTCGGGGGAAGGTCCCTCAGCCCCCACAATGCACCTCTGTACTAACAGTTTGTCGTTCCCTCACTTCAGTGAACCCCCGTCTCAAGAGCTTCAAGTCCAGAAAGGGCCTCGACACCTCCACGAGTCCCTGATGTTAAACTGCGTGTGTGTGTGTGTGTGTGTGTATATAGTGTTTCCTCCTATGCTGCAGATATAGAAGCTCCTGTTGTTGATCGCAGGGTAATCCTGATCGTAGCCCTCCGTGCTGCTGATCGCCTTGTAAAAATGCTTTGCTCCTCTTTTCTAATAAATATCTTTCAGTGCTCAGCGACGTGTCGGTGCTTTACTGATCGCACAGTTCCTGCTGCACACACTAAGAGGGAAACGGGCTGTGCTTGGTATTAATGCTAAGACGTGCAAAGTAAAACATTTATGAATCATTTTTAGGATGTACAGTCGTTTAAAACAAACTAACCTCTTCATTTACCTCTCGCATCAAATGCAGAGAAGAACCAGAAGTGTTTTGTGTAAAATAGTTTGTAAATGACGCTTCCTGCAGGAGCCTGGGGTACGGAACCAAAACGCAACACATCCTTACGTTTGAGAAGCTAGAACCAAAGCATTGATGAAAAGACAGAATATAAGAAGTATAACTTCTAAAGTTAAAGTGAATCATGACAACAGAAATGTGTAAACATGTTTGACCATGAAAGTGTTAACGTTATCGTTTGATGGTAATATGAGAAACGCAGTCAAACATCACATGTTCTCTGGACGTCATTTGAATGTGTAAATAAATACATGGGAAATATGAAGAGTGTGTGATGCAGATCCTGATGGACCGGTTCCAGTGTATACATGTTCCTGCCTTGAGAACACACACTTCCTGGTGTGTGTGTGTTCAGAGAGATAAAGGTGTGTACAGTTACACACAGATAAGACACGGCAGTATTTTCCAAAAGAACAGTGTGACCATTTAAAGCCAACACGTTTACGAATGAAACACGTTTTTAAGTGCTTTCCACAAGAAATGCAAAATATGATGGCATTTAAAAACAGACATTAAAGAGACGGTAAATAACAACAAGCTCAAACAGAATAAGACCGGTTTGAAAAATAAAAATTAAAGCACGTCTTTATATATACAGTGAGTCGCAGGTATATGGGAGATAGTTCCTGACATTAGGAGCACAATATAACTTTAATAATATACACGTCTTGAATAATGAATGGTAATACAATGACGTAATGTTCTACAGTATTGATCCACAAACAGCATCACTGAAAGAGTTATTAAGACAGATATATTCATGCATGTTCTTTGTGTTTCTTTCTTGAATGTTTAAAAGTGATTCTAGGACTCCATTCATAATATATATATATATTCATAATATATATATATATATTTGTGTGTGTGTGTGTGTGTGTAAAAAGTGCAGTCTCACTTCTCCACCTGCATTCCTAAATGTCAGGAAACGAGAGCGAGGGAAACATCTGGAGGGAAGAGTTTACGAGAAGCTCAGAAACTGTGAAACCAGACAGACATGTTTCACAGGTGTGTGTGTGTGTGTGTGTGTGTGTGTGTGTGTGTGTGTGTGTGTGTGTGTGCGCGTGTGCAGTGATGCATCCTGAGACTGAAAGCAAGTGGCTGTAGTTTCTCGTGAGACTCACACTTGTGTGTCAGACAGCTGTGTAAATGTAGACTGCAGTAAAACCAGTAAAACACCCCCCACACACACACACACACACACACACACACACACACACACACACACACAGGGGGGGGGGCGGTGGCGGTGGGTGTGTGTCTACAGAAGGTCCAGTTGTGATAGACACGGTTCTCCACTGGTGTTAACGGGGCTGAAGTGTTGTGTAGACTCACATCAATGTTGGAAATGCTCTAAAAAAAGACTTAAGAAAAACCCTTTATTTCTACATTTGTCATATCGTTATTTAATAAAAA
>NW_011362296.1:0-4324 GCF_000735185.1 Notothenia coriiceps
ATCGTGACACAAATAGTTCCAGTTTGTGATTGACAGATGATGTTATCCTCTCCATTTTGTAAATGTCCATTGTAATATCCATCCATGTGTTTAAAGTTGGGCTATCTGGTGATAACCACTTCTTTGTAAGAGCTTTTTTACTCGCCACCAGCAACAGATTTAATAAAGATTTGTTTTTTTTTGTCCATTCTTGAGGTATGAGTCCAAAGAACAAAGTCTTACTCTCCATGGGCACATGACATTTGAAAGGCTTTATGTATGTCTCTCCAAAAGACCTCAATAACAGGGCAGGCCCAGAAAACGTGATAATGATTTGCATTTGAATTTCCACATGCAGTCTGGGGAGTTAGCACCATAGTGAGACTTCTGAGAGTTACAACAGATCTTATCAGGCTTTTCCAACCAAACTCCCTCCAGTTATGTGAACTGGTACATTCCCAATGATATTTCCATATTGTTGTCCATTCCTCCTCAGATATGATAACCCCTCCTTCCTTCTCCCACTTGGATTTCACATATATGGTTGAGTGTATTTTAAGATTCAACAGCCCTTTATACATGAAATAACTTTGCTATCTGTTTTTGAATCGTATGCTTTTTTAAATAGTTCTATCACACCTGTACTTGACTCCGTTATAGTTTGAACCTTTTTGTTGGTGCAGCTAGTTTGAATGACTTTGTATTCTGCAGGGTAGCTTGTGAATTTACTCCAGGTGGAACTCAAGTCTGATTTAAGACTTGATTATATTTCACATCATTCATCCACATCTGTAAAGTAACTAAAGGTATGCAATAGAGTAAAAGTACACAATTTACCTCTGAACTGTAGTGGAGTAGAAGAACAAAGTAGCATCAAAGTCAAGTAAAGTACAAATATCTCAAAATTGTACTTAAGTACAGTACTTGAATAAGTGTACTTAGTAACTTCCCACATCTGAAATCAGATATGACTCCAAGTCGTGATAATTTCTTAGTATTTGATCCTTCAACTTGGCCTCAGGAAATGCAAAGACTTCACAGTTTTGGCAACAGGTTTTGGAGAAAGCAAATCGGAGGCTTAAAAAGAGACAGGGAGGTGCATCCTCATCATCTTCATCATCTAGCATGCAAGAAGTGTAAATAGAGGACAGTGAAGGAGACAGTGAGGAGGACCACGCTTCGTGTGGGGTGAGTACCAAACGCTGTCTCCTGGTAACTCACTAAAAGAGTGAGTTTTACATTTCAAACTAACTGCAGCAGAATTTCAGTTTGTCATGATCTAAATATTGTTTTAGTGGCTTTTCTCGCTGCAGGCATAATTCCTAAAATAACAACAGCTAGGGCACTACTTTAGTCTAAACTGAGCAGTTTGTTAAAGACAGACATAAAGGGTGGCAGGAATACAAAAATATTATAAGTGGCTTTTAAATTTTCTTTTCAGCTAAATAAATACACACGCACAAACATGAAGTGCTGAGTGTCCTCGTACCTGCAGAGAGGTGATGGAGGCTGCATGTCCCTCCAGAACGGCTAGAGGGGCGCAGGTCTGTAAGCACCACACCCTGATGGTCTTGTCACATGACCCGGCAGCGATCATGGTGTTCTCGTAGCTCACGGCCATGTCTGAGATCTCAGCGGCGTGTCCGCGCAACGTGGCCAGCAGACGCCCGTCATCTGTTCCCCAGATCTTCACCAGGCAGTCATCTGAGCCCTGAGGAAGAGAAGAAGGCAATCAGACTCCAGCAAGGACTAGCATTTTAGTTTGAGAAGTGGCGTGTCTGCCTCGGATTCACTTCTAGTAAGACTAATTAAACATGTCAAGTTTCAAAATACTTTAAATAAATCTGGGCACACTGCAGGCTTCAGACTGTCAGCAGACTGACACATGTGGAATGCAAACAGAAGAGGGAATGAGGGGCTTCAGAAAAAAGAGGTGATTGATCTTCCGTGAGTTAACATGTGACAACGAACAGTTATAGGCACATGATTGTCAGCAGCTCAACTTCTGTCAGTGTATTTCCATCCACTTCTAATTTGAGTATTTACGATATGGTAGAGATTGCCAAATGAGCATGTTACTGTGGTGTCTTGGGATATAGTTTAGTTACCTATAAAGGATATTTGTTGTTGTTGATCTTCATTTATTTATTTCCCTTAATTATGTAGCTGTTCTTAATGCAATCCAGGAAATGGAAATGACACCCTGGTTGGGGCCAATTTTTACATTTTCCCAAACCAATCTTATAATAATGTGAAATCAAGGAACTATCAATATAAGTAGTTGTAGAAATGTTGTTTCTGTTTTTGCAAATTAACTCCTCATATTTTTACTTTTGTTAGGACTTAATTAATGGAAAATAATAAATACATTACCTTAAGTAATGCAAGAACAATTACAGAACACAATTACAGTGCAAGTACAATAAGTTCCAAAATCCTTTTTGTTATTTTATTTTTTAAACTACACCGTGTTCATTATTGAACACATCATGTAAATGTGCTTTATTTATGAAATCAGGTCTCTGCAATCATGCAAATGTTTCCTCACACTCTCCTTTGCATTTGGGCATTCACAATGATGTGGTCACAGTGTGCCGGTAGGCATAATTAATGACATCCAACTTGCTTTTTACAGACAAGTAACAGGTCAAAGAAAACACATTGATTCAGATAGCTCAACTTGTATTTTAAAGGGGCTATATTTTTGATCTGTTTCAGCTTATCGTTTGTGTTTTGTGCCTCTACATTAACATGTTTATATGCTTTAATGTTCAAAAAGCTCTTAATTTTCCTCATACTGCCTGTGCTGCAGCACCTCTTTTCACCCTCTGTCTGAAACCAGAGCCTAGTCTGCTCCGATTGGTTAGCTGGCCGGCTCTGTTGTGATTGGTCAACTCCAAGTACAATCGCGGCATTTCTGGGTCGGGGGTAACTCCCTCTGGAGGGAACTTAAGGATCATAGCCTTTGCAAACCATTCAGATGCACAAACACATATCTGAAACACTATAGGGAATTAAGACCCAGAAATGTACAATAGGGCCTCTTTAATATTATACACTGTGTGTTCTAGCAGTAAGTAGAAGTGCACCAGCAAAGTCCTCTCAGCAATATATTTATTGTCAGTATTAAATTAAGTGGAAGCAAGCTAAGAGAGGTACAATTTCTTCGAAAAAAAGGCAATAATTATAAATAATCCATCATCCATAAAGTCAAGTGTATAATACATCTGGTAGCATAGAGGCAGCTTCTAGCACAGCCTTCAGTCTGGATTGAAAAAGCATGACCCTTAATAAAGACATTGATACAGCCTATAGGGACTCTAACTTCTGGCTGTAATCCAGATTGTAAGGGGTTAAAGAGATTGTGATTCAACATGGAGCCAGAGCCAGAGATTAGTGGCTGGAAATAAATAAGAAACATGTATGGAAAGTGTTATAAATAGAACATTTTAAAAGTGTGATGGCACATTTTCTTAACTGAATGATCAAATATGCATTTCAGACAGAATGGTGTGATCACATTGAGTGAGTTAGAGAACATGCCAACACATCCTTTTATATCTTCAGAGCTTTTGTTTCTACAATAACAGCAGCGGAATGGATCTTTTGGAGAAAACTCCAACCCCCTTCTTTGAATAAATCATAATCAGCAGAGTCGGACTGAAGCTGTTATTTTATGTGATCAAAACAGGGAACACTCCCTTAGCGAGTTAGAAAAGATCTCAAGGACGAATTACGCCAAGACGGACAAAAAACCAGATCTGCCCAGGCGTGAATGCAGCAGCGTCAGAAAAAGACTTTCCTTGTTGCTGTAGATATGAAGTTACGCTAGTATGAACAATGCATATTAGCTGCTCCAATTTGTCCTTCCCAATGTCTGTGATAATGAGCTTCCAGCCATTTCTAAAACGATATTACACAAATCAATGTGGCCAATCGATGGTTAGCTAAACCTTTATTTACTTATGCATTGATCGAGAAATCATCACAGTAAATGTTTACACTGGATATCAATCAATGTGTGTTCCGCTGCAGCACGGTGGAGAGGAAAAATACTTCCAGAAATAAGAAAAGATATAAATAAAAATGATCTTGTGATGAAAGGAGACAGTGAGAGAGAAAAAGGAAAGGGGAAAAGTGAGAGAAACCAAGAGTGAATTTTAATTCTGGCACTTAGCCAACGCCTCAGAGGAAACATTTTCTCCAGTTATGATGAGAAATGGCAAGACGAGGGAGGGAGAGAGGAACAAAGGAGGGGCAGCGCAGGATGAGGGACGGGGGAGAGAAATAGAGAGAGTGTAAGAAAGAGAGATAACAGCAAAAAAAAGACATATCTACCCCCCCC
>NW_011362296.1:4358-8482 GCF_000735185.1 Notothenia coriiceps
GATCTCTGTATTACATATTTCTGCTTTTTGTAAAGCTCAATCAACCATAATATGTTCATAATTTTTTCTCTTACCCTCATTTATATTATCTCTCTAACCCTCCCGAAGGATGGATGTCCCCAGAAGGGATTTATTCATTTATGCAGTGATTATGTGAATTAAATTAACGAGACACTTACCGCAGGCAGAACAGAGTTAACTTTCATCGCACTTATATAAAAGGTAGCGAGCTGCCTCTTACACTGGCTATTTAAGGACAAACAATTAGAGCGCAGAAAACAAATGCTTTTAGTTAGGACATGAAGGCCTTGGTTATGCATTATTCATCAGTTGTTCATGTAAGGAAAAGCGCGTTGAAAGTGATTGAGGTAAGTGGAAAAAGGTCATGAATGAATGGATCTTTATTAGCTCAGCTCTTACAACCGACAGTCCTACACCGACTGTTGGACAGTACCTGCTGCATTGTTTTGTTTACACACAGAAATATAGTGTGTGCAAAGACATAAGCTAACGGGGAGAAATGATGCAGGCAAGAGGTAGGCAAAGTTGAGTGACGCCAATTTTTAATTCAACTCGATTTACCGCTGCTAAGATATAAAAGTGCTTACAATGGAAATATGTTTACTTATCTGGTTTTGTATCATGGGGCACTTAGCAGTTTAGGATCCGATTTTGTATCTACTGTTTTTAGGTTATTGGTCTCCTTTTTAACATGCCATAAATTGGCATATGTTGGTCTTAAATTACTTCTCACGTAGGAGGGGCAGGGAAGGTGTTGGAAAAATGCATTTCAAGAGCCTGTCTGGATTCTTGTAGGTCACAGGGAACAGCAGATAGGCAGAGGGCTGTGTACCAGCTGATCATGCAAGCATGTCTCCTGACACAAGCATTCATGCTGAACTTTCTGCACGCTGACTCCAATGTACGACGTGAGTTATAACAAAAAACAGAGCACCATGCCAACAACGAGCTGTGCGTGATTGTTGGCTTCCCATGTGAGTGAGATCATATCCGCTTCTCTCGCGCGGCCGATGTCGTACACTTATTACCTGATGCAGAAGAATGCATTCAGACAGAGATAATATAGAGAATACATAATATAGAGAGAAAGTCACACTTTTACACTAGTGCCTCTTCTAGCTTACCAATAGAGCTGCTATATACAAGCAGAGTCCAGATCAGATCACTTCGCCCTCTCTAATATAAGCTAGTGAATACAGAGGACGCGCACACTTCCCACCCGGTGAGCCATCAGCGCAGATACTTAGCAGATCTCAGGACCGAATGTGAGCGGCCACGACCGCGGACAGAGAGCAAGACAGATCGTGGCGGCCCTGCGAGCCGATACGACTAGCAGACACGCTCAGACATATGCACTTGTTGCTGTAGATCATGAAGTTTACGCTAGTATGGAACAATGCTATTGCTGCTCATTTGTGCCCGCCGACTTGTCTTCCCATCTCTCGCTCGCTTCTCCGGCATATCTTCCCGCTCTATTCTCATACATAAAAGCTACTATCTCTAACACACTAATATTCATGTGCAGGGCCCGCGGAGCGCGCTTCGTGCTCATATGGCACTAACACTCGTCTCACTCTTACACTCCTCATAGCAGTTGTGTTGAGGCGTCAAATCATCCAGCTACATATGCGTTAGTACACCCTCGAGAGATATCAACCATACACTATATAGATAACGATATAAGCGACGAAGCGCGCAGCTCGCCTTGTAGAGATGCAGACATGTCACTACGTTTCACAGAGCACTCTCTCCGCATAACATCTTAAATCGGGCATATAGTAGCATGAGTCCTAACCGTCGGTCCCTCCTCGGCTCTCTCTTGTCTGCGGTCACTCGCTGAAGACAGATAGAGAGCGAAAAAGAGCGACGATATTGAGATGGTAGAGAATCTCTGAGAGGTGGAGATAGAAATTGTTATTATCTGGCTCTTATGTGTCCATATCTCACATACAGAGAGAGGCGCATTCATAACAATACAAGCAGTGTGAGTGAGTGTAGAGAGCAGATCATCGGCAGACTGAGTCGCGAGGAGAGCGTGGGAGCGACGCGACACTATATACAGAGCTGGGCATGTGATGGCAAGCGCAGGATTGAGAAGGTGTCAGACGGTGGGAGATTATACTCGTATATGAGAGGTGACTACGTTCATAGAGAGCATGAGAAATACACGACTCACGATATGTTCTTCGTGTGTTATAAGCATGAAAACAATCTTATATTTAAGAGAAAACAGTCCAGCATGAGCTAGCTGACACGCAAAAAAGAGTAGAGGCTTGATATATATATAGGTTTTATGAAGTATATAAAAGTATGGAGCATAATTTCCGCCCTCTGCTAAATAAAAAGAGTGTCTGATCTTGCAAAATAATCCAATGTTGGCCCATCAGAACCATCTTATATATGTGCCGGCTCCTGCATGTCTATAACTATCTATACCATATTGTTCAGACGGCCTGTGGAGCTCGTTCTCCTGATGTGGTGTTTTTTTTCAATACATAGTGTATCATGATTTGTACAGGACAACATTTTATTTTGTTAGCATCCTGATAGAGCCTTTTGCTAGTTCGTAACAAGGTTGTATAATTCTATCTCCTTATCTGGGGCCGCGCTGCTGCGGATGGGTGAGCCAGTGGAAGGAACCGATACCTTTGTACTCTGTACAGCCGACATACCATGAGGCTGTGTGTCATGCGAGCAACAGCCTGAGGGCGGAAGTTCACGATGCTCCTATGATACCTCCAGCGAGAGGCCCATGCTTCATGTCCTCTACCACGAAGGCGCTGATGTGGCAGCTCGCTATAATTGTGCTTCTTTACTCCAGGGGTCATTGGAGTAAAAGAATCTGGCTTGTTGAATTAATTAATCGACGACACGATCTAAGCAGCCGTAGCCGACTTCTGTTTCTTTCTCCGTGGTTTCAGACAGGATTGTCTGCCAGCTGGTTCACGCGCAGTCAATACTAACATTGCCGTGCTAATTCATCATGGGGATTTGGAACGCATCGCATCTTAATATTTGTGTAGGAAGACTGGTGTCAGGAGAGCATGTCCGAGCGTAGACCCACAGAACGCTCGAAAAGAACCCACAGCGCCGCCCCCCCCTCCTCCACTCCGCTCCCTCCGTCTCACTGTCAGCAGCCAGCCATTTTTAGAGATTTAAGAAGAAATGGTGTACAGCAGCAGGCAGTGTTTGACTCAAGGATCCAAACAGAAAGCAACAATAAACCTACGTTATCTCATTGTTCATTCAATATTCAACATTCTGCTGTAGCTCTAAACCAACCACATGGAAACAAAAAACACAGCACAAGGGATACTAGGGGCACCGAGAGGGCAAAGGTCAACTTCCTCCTTTAAAGACTCCACAGGTTTTGTTTTGTGATTTTCCTTCCATTCAGGGTGAATTTGGCTAAAGCTGTGAGTCATTTGGTAAAAGCGTCCCACGGCTGTAAGGTAAACAGTAATTACCTCCAACCAGAACTGTAACAACAGCGAAAACACAGAGCCTTTGTCATACTGGTGAGAAAACACAGCTTGTAACACTCATACATACAGCATGAGGGGACTGAATTAAAGTAACCGATCCTTTAGAGCAGGGGTGTCAAACTCAAGGCCCGGGGGCAAAATCCGGCCCGCGACTTAATTCAATGTGGCCCGCAAGAGCATGCAAAGAATATAATAAGTTTATTATACGGTTACACGCCACTTTACAGGAGCACGTTGCCCATAAACTACATGCCCCACAATGCATCTTGTTTTGTGACATGCGCACTGAAGAGACTTGCAATTATTTGCTCTAGACTTCTGCTTTCAAACGTAGTTAATTATGAAGTTATTACCCTATCCCAGGGGTCGGCAACCCGCGGCCCTCGAGCCGCATGCGGCCCTTTAAGCCCTTTGCTCTGGCTCCCTTGAGCTTAGACAAAAATAAGAAGGAAATAAAATAAAAGTATTTGTAGGACTATTTATATTTTGTTGCATGGTTGAAAATGTTTCGTATCTTGTATTTTGAGGTGATACTGTGACACATAAATAAAAAACAAAACGGTTTTAATTAGGTCAACTAAAATATGCGTCACATCCTGCTACGGTCCCGCGCGAGCG
>NW_011362296.1:8527-18650 GCF_000735185.1 Notothenia coriiceps
AACAACGTACTCAACGAAGCTTCAAAATGGGGATACCAGTCCCTAACGAAATCCATCTGGTGTTATAATTACTATAAGTTGAGAGCATCGTTATACCTGTACTCGGTTTAGTAAAACACATTAGCTGGATGACCGGGTTGCGATGTTTAATTTCTGGGAAAAGACACACTTTGGTTAGTGTATCCTCAAATAAACACTAAATAGTTACATGTTCATTCGGACGAACAACGAAACGTAAACACACTTTTTTCCATATTGGTATACATTTCCACTTTTTTGGTTGTAAACAGGTAGAAAAACAAAAAAAAAAAAATAAATAAAGCTTATCGCATCCTATACTTGTTTATGGTTCATAGAAAAACCTCCCCACACTTTAACAATAATCAATTTTGACAACAATTATAATAAAAAATAATCTTGTTTAAAAATAATAAGTTACGCTTCTCACGAATTCCAAAACTCTATAACATTTGTTCACTGAACAGTTGTTAATGGATGTGTGTTTAAAATCTTTATAGCTTTTATAGTGAGAACTGAAAAAATTATTTTACAACTGTTTAGAGTTCTCTTGTTTACAGGGACAAAAACACATAACACTTGGTATTTCTCCCATAGGTGGCTATTTTTCCATATATAAAATAATGGACCGGGGAGGCACTTTTCGGAGAGTGTAATAGGGACCCAAAGAGGAAGGATAGACCCACGTTAAAGTCCCCAGAAGTATAGAAGTTGGACGTCCCAAAAAGAGACCGTTGGTCTAGAGTTACATAAGGGGGTGTTCGTTCTATTAAAGAAAGTTTCTTTCCAACGTGGTCCACATTCTAAGTCTTACAGAGAAGAGTCCTAGAACTTTTTTGGTCACCTTAAGAAGTTGGACACAATTAACAAAACGGTTTGTTTCCTCATTGGGTTTTTTTTCTTTTATGTCGCACCTTTCCATAGTGTCCCCTTTTTATTTACATTATCCCCTTACACACGTCAGTTTCAATTATTTTTCTTTCTCTAAAAATAGGGATTTTTAAGTAAGAACAAATAAAACGGGTCTATAATAGGTGAAATACTGGAAACAAAAGACTTAAAACAAATAACCCCCTTTTTGTATATCACGCCCTGTATAGTAAGGAATGTAATAAAAAAACAAAGGTGTGTTATGTAAAAAAAAAACGTATTTTTAATTTTGCACGTATTCACGTTAGTTTATATGTTCAGCGAAACCTATTTTTGTATTTACATTACATTTCCTTGGAGACCACTACCTATTTGAAAAAAAATGTTGGGACTCTGTTTTACTGGAATTATGTCTTGACGGGTTTGACCCTTATACATTTGAACCCATAGCAGAAAGTAAAAACACGAGAATGGTAATTGCATTTTATAAGAGGGAAAACAATTTCCTTTGCAAAATCCTTGCCAAAACGATTTTCCTTTAACAAATTCCCTACCGAGTTCAGAAAGTCAGTAATTTGGGATTGATGAACAGTAATTGTTGAAATGTTGAAAATTAAATAAAAGTTTCTTATGCGTTTCGAACATCGTTATGGGTTTACCAAAAAATTAAGTGCATTTGAACGGATTATAACCCTATTTATTGTCACTATTAAACGTGTTTTACAGGGCAAGACCAACAAGTAATCGATTATAAGAGAAAATTTTGAATGATAACACCAATTTATGGCACGATCAAGAACATAGCGGTCAATATGTTTTTGAGTTTATTTGTCACGTCGTTTTTACACTATCAAGTTTCGCGTTTTTGTTCACGGAAAACATTTGAAAAACATTATGAAAACGCTCGAT
Organism: Notothenia coriiceps; assembly: GCF_000735185.1. Taxonomy (NCBI): domain Eukaryota; kingdom Metazoa; phylum Chordata; class Actinopteri; order Perciformes; family Nototheniidae; genus Notothenia; species Notothenia coriiceps. The sequence goes on from NW_011362296.1 coordinate 10,325, forward strand.
GTTTAATTTGCCCTGTAAAATTGTAGATCTTTCTTACACACAATATTTGAGGATGTTTTTAAAAACCCAAAACTATCTTTTTTTTAGCGAAAATTCAATTAACTGAAAAAGAAAAAATTTGTGTTGGTTTGCATCTGATCTAGTTTTGTTGTATTCCTACCTAAATTCGAGAAGACATTCAAAACGAATTGTTTTTTAAAAAACATGTTGGAAGTTATTTGACGGCCTTCCATATCACGTTCGTACTCCCGGATGTTCAAAGAAGTTCCCAGGCTAAAACCAATGTAGGGTTATGCACATTCAGACCCTTCTAAAGTGAAAACTGCCGGAAGTGGTTTGCGTCGTGTGAACAAGTTATGTTACCGATAAAAAAACATTAGATGCGTTTCTTTCCAATAAATGCACAACAATTTGTTTTACCTTTCCTTTGTAGTGTTTGATATATTGATGTTGATATTTTAATGACTACTGTCGTAGATCACCATACAGGGTGGTAATCTTGGATTCTACGACTTAATTCGAGAACGCCTTAGTATATAAATGGTCTTCCCCAAATGTGTCAACATTCGTGCTAATAATAAAAGCTATCTGTTTGTGTTTTACCGTTCTACATTGCTAGTCATAGGACTCAAGGGTCACGTGTTTGTATTAGTAATTTCAATTTCATGTTATTCTATGTTTACGACCAATGGTGAGTGTTAATTGTCAATTGATGGATGCTCTCTGATAACGTAATTAATTTTACACGTATAAAATGTGACCATCTTTATCTTTTTATTGCTTGACGATGCTACGGTTTTTCGAAGGAACAAACACCGGACGGCTTAGATAATTCTTACTTTTTTGTATATTGCCACTCATTGTATGTTAATACATAGATAATTCCCACCATCATTCAAACTATTTTGGCCGGAGGCTCTTGTTGAAAAAAAAATATAAGGTACCTTACGGAGAATTGTAAGGCTATCGTTACTTATAGATTCACGAGAACCTGTTTTTTAGTTATTTTTTTAAAGTAAACACCTTCGGCATTATGACAGTTTTCGTTTGGCAAAGTAGACTTGGGTTGCCCGATTTCGTTTGACCTTACTTGGATGTACGACAGTCGAAAGGTAGACACGTTGTTTGAATTAGAGCACTGGGAGTACGTACACGTGCGCAAGCCACTACTACAAACCTCAAAGCGTAGAAAATGTTTGTTATTTCCAAGAGTATGTAACCTTTATCAAAAGGTTAAAATTTCTGTAATGTTGTTATACCGTATCTATGTTTATCTTATTTTTGGTTGTTTTTCAGTACATTGCGTTGTGATTAGGGATTAGGTCACGTCTTTTTGACAAAAAAGTCCTCTACACCACCTAATCTGCATATGGTAACTTCTACCATCTTTGTAGAGTAAATGGTGCTTATACATTTATGGTCACGTTAGTGGTCTCCTTTTTTCTGGCTTCTTTAATTTTTGTAATCGTTGATTCTGAGAACTCTTGTTTATCGAATCCTTTCTATGGCTTCGATTTATTTTTGTTCTTTGCCGTTCCGTGTTACCGTCGATGTAGTCTATTTCCGTCCCGTAAGAATTGTTAAGTTCGAGTTCTTCTTTCTGGTCTCTTACGTCACGTCGGTAGGAGTTGTTTAGTCTACTCTTGGTTGTGGTCCTCCCAAGGCTTTCGTACAGTCTGTTTTTAAAGAGGCAACAAGCTCCCTTACGATGTATACGTTAGTCGACCCGGTAACCCGAATCTCTAACAGGTGGTTGTTGTATACTTCTATCTATACGTGTTTTGCCGGGTGTATGTGAAAGGTAACTACTGCTGTCTCAAGTCCCAGGTCTGCATACAGTTTCTAGCATAGTAATCAAAGTGTGGGTACTTAAAAGGTATTAAAAGTGACTGTAACGACAAGTAGTGTTACTCCTTTGAATCTCGTGGCTGGTTATTTGCGACTACGTAGAAGTCGTGATCTTTTTGTCCAGGGCACATAGACCCCCCCCGTTTTGTGTTTCCATTTTTTTTTTTTTTTTTTGGAAAAACCAAAAAAGGGGGGAATTTTTGCGTTTTTTCTTTTTTTCAGGTTCCATATTAAAAAAAAAATTTGTCATTTTTTTAAAATTTTTCCAAAAATAAAAAAAAAAAAAAACCTGAACTAAAAAAATTTTTAAATTTGTAAAAAAAAACCCGTTTTTTTTTTTACTTTTTCAAGGGGGGGGCTTTTTTTTTTTTTTTTAAACTAAAACCAAACATAAGGGAAAAATTTTTATTTTTTAAGATTAAAAAGGGCTTTTAAACCATGAAAAAATTTTTTTCGTTTCACCCGTTTTTACAAAATTTTTTGGCCGGTCAAACCCTTTTAAAAAACCTTTTTAAACGGAAAAGGAAAAGTTCACCCTCAAAAAAAAGAAATTGTAACGGGGGGGATTTAATTTTAAAACCCCCCAACTTTTTTTTTTTTGCAATTTTTTTATTTTTGAATTTGACCCTTTTTTTAATGTAAAAAAAAGGTTTTTTTTTTAAGGGTTTTCCCCCCCCGGAAAAAAAAATTAACAAAAGAATTAAAAAAATCTCTGTTTTTTAATGTTTTTAATTGTTCAGGGGGTAATCAAACTTTTTTAATTCCAACCCCCCCTTTTTTTTTACTTTTTTTCTTTTTTACGGATCCGGTTCATTCCCTTCCGGTCGGTCCAAACCCGGTTTTCTTTTTCAAAAAAAAAAAAAAAAAAATACAAAAAAAAAAAGGAAAAACCCAAAAAAAAAGGGTTTTTAAGGGAAAAAAGTTTTTTCCCGGGGAAAAAAAAAAGAGGTTTTTCGTTTTTCACCCCCCCCCCCCCAAAAAAATTTTTTTTACCGGGGGTTTTTTAAAAAGGGTTTTTTTGTTCGGTTTAGGGGGTTAACAAATCCCTTTTTTTTTTTTTTTTTGGACTTTTTTTTTTCCGTTTCGGACACCCCAAAAAAAAAGGGGTAAAAAAAAAAAAAAAAAAGGTTTTTACCCTTTTAACAATTTTAGTGTCATTTGAAAAAAAAAAAAATAAAAAACCCCCCTGGGGTCGGGCCCCTTAATTTTGTTTTTCCAAAACCCCACCCAGTGAAAAAAAAAAAAAAAGTTTTTAGCACGTTTTTTCAGTTCCAAAAAAAAAAAACGGGAAAAATTGAAAATTTCAACAAAAAGTAACAAACAGTAAAATTTAAAATTAAAAAAGAAATTTATTTACCGATTTATTTTGAAACATAACACCTTTTTTTTTTTGGAAACGAAAAAAACCCTTTTAAACAAAAAAAAAAAAAAAGTGGTTTTGTCTTTAAAAAAACGAAAAAGGGAATTGGTTGGGGTTAAAGCGGGATTTTCTTTTTTTTGAAAAGGGGGGGGTCCTCAACCCAATTTTAATTTTTTTTTCTTTTTACTTTTTTAACTTTCTTTTTTTCCCCCAAATCTTTGCCCCTTATTTTTCCATTTAAAACGTTAATCCCCCACCCCCCACGAAAAAAAAATACCTAAAAAAATGGTTTTTTGAAAAGGGTTGTTTTGGTTAAAAAACAACGATTTTTATCGAATTATAACGGGCAAAAAAAACCAAAAGAAAAAAAAAGGCTTTTTAATTTCTCTAAAAAGAAAGAGAAAAAACTAAATCCCCTTTTTTCGTTTCTTTTTTTTTTTCCAACCACCCTCAAAAACCCTTTTTCGGTTAACAGGTTCATTACCCATTTTAATATTGAAGGAAAAAAGGGGTCCAAAAATTGCATATTTAAACTTTATACTCAAGAACTGCATTTAGATACGACACTGTCCCATAATGAACATACGGGGAATAAACTTAGGTTTTTGAATCAAAGTTAAATTCATTTAGAGTTACAGCACAACATGTTAATATTTATCAAACTATTCCTTACACATAAAGTATGGAGTCAATTATATAGGCAAGACAACAAAACACCTAGACTTCATAGTCTAGCCTAGACTTCAATTAAATCGCAATAACAAAAAGATATCTGTACCTAACACCAATTGCATCATGTGATGCTGCATTTGTGGGATGTATTTTGAAACTTGAGTTTAAGCTTAACTTGGTGTACTGTATGTATATAGTAATATTTCTTCTTCAACCCACAGCTGTCAGGACAGGGTCCGTGAGGGACACAGTACTTGGTCCTAGACGCAAAAAGAAAAAGTCAGGTATATTAACAGTATTAAGTATTTTGACTGATTATAAACATTTGCATGAGTCGAATTGATTGGTATTCTAATAAATCTATCGACATGTACTTTAGCAAAGTGCATGTAAACGCAGTGATTGATGCTTCTTCAGTGAGTTAACAATGCTATATTGTGACTAATAACTATAACTGATACATTATCCAAAAATCCAAAGGGCTTTAATTGTCTAATTAGACTCAAATACATACAGTCATAGTTGATAAGGTGGTGATGAGAATGCTAGACAGTAAAGGAAGCAGCAGTGCAGTATTTTCTTTGGTCATCTCAGGCTCAGCAGTGGTATGGCCATTCAAACAAGCATCCCATGTTAGGACTGAGAGCAACTTGGTTCCATTTCAATGATGTATACAGTAACTTTTGACCAGTGATAACAGTGTGGTCACTTTTCATCGTGCAAGTCTGGTTGCTACTTAAGTGTTCATAGTTGTATTTATTTTATTTCTAATATGACTAATACTGTATGTGGAACCTGCTTTGATGTTCACAGATTGCTCCTACCACACTCGCCTAGAAACTTTCCCCATCAGGAGTGTAAAAGGTTAGACGGGAATAAAAGTAATGCATAGGGTGTGCTTTATGATTTACAAACTTCCAACACAATTGTTTGCTAAATAGCTAATATGCGTTTGGTCTTTCCGAAATTAGAGATTTGTTTTCTTCTCTTGATAGGGAAAAGCAGAAATGTTGGTGGAGTGGGAGCCCTGTCCAGTATGGTATATATCTTCCAGTTACTTGGCTTCATGTCATCTGATGTAGTCCCATGTTGGAGAACAAACACATGATATTTAACAAATGCAAAACATCCAAATCTACCACCAGTCCTCTTATATATTTCACTGCTGTTATTCTGAAGCAGCTGAAGTAGTGTAGGAACAAATGATTGTTTAACTTCATTGTTGTTAATGTATGGAATTAAATACTTTTATACGGCTTGAACGTATACCTGAAATGTTGATACTTGACAACCACATTATTGTGTATATCTAAGATTCCTATGCAACCCTAGGCGTCGCCTTTACGAGAGGCGTCTAGGTAAAGTGTCGCAAATAGTTGGAAAAAAGAATGGTTATAGTTTCGGGTGAATAACAAAGAATTTGAAGGAAATAAAAATTAACTTATTACATCCTGAAAACAACGGCAGTCAATACCTCTCATCCCGAGTCTTATGACTTTGACATAAACAAGTAGCAAAAAGGAAGATTAAAACATAAGGAAAGATTGGTGTGTGACAAAAAATGTAGTTGTTGTGTATTCATAGGAACACACATAAATAAACAAACTAATTATTATAGGCAGTCCTGGCTCCCAGCTCGTCGAGTAACGAAAAATTCTCTTAAAATTGGGCTTCATGTCATTAAGAGAGGCTAGCGAATGTTTGGGTGCGGTATTCTATCTTCTCAATTGTCGCCTTCAGGTTTTCCAATAGCAGTGCACAAGTAACGTCTGGTCGTTCTGGTATATCTATCTTATCGAAGATCACCCATTATATTATGGTGTACTGTCGATTCCAGTCTTCTCGAAATAAATTGTCTGAGCAGGTACAGACACTGGGAGACTCATGTTTACTATTCGGATCCTTTTACGTGAACAGTTCCAGTCTCCAGTTTAAAACGTTTATACCGTCATCAGTATGTTAGTAGAATTCTATTCTATATGAATAACTGAGGGGTTCAACCTTTGTAGACACGCAATGTAGTCGTACAATTGTCAACTTTATACGTCACCACAAATACAACATTTAGTAAATCATACTTATTAGTGTGTTTAAACACAAAATATAAATTATTAAGACACAAGAAATAAATTAACTTACAAGTTATGGACTGTTCCAGCCTCTACTTGTTGAACCCAGCGCTCCAAGGAGTTGTGTCACGGTAATGTTTCTGTAGATAGTTATACACACATATGGAGTGTGGTAATTGACAGTATAAGACGTGTAAAGAATATGATAGATGTATGTAGAAGATATTCTCATATTATGTATACATATTATAGTCAATTTTATTCACGAATTTGTATGTCATCAATTGTAACGTCCTTTCGTTATAAATCATAAACCAGTCCGAATTATAAATATTGGGGGTTTCGAAAAAAGAATAGTTTTTATTCTGGAATTGGATTTCATAAGAAATTACAAATTTTATTTCGGAATAATCAAACAGACAGACACAGAGGATAATTATAGATTATTATTTTATTATTTAAAGTTATTGCACGAAATTGGTGATCCACAGGGAAAGATAGTCGACACGTGGCAATACCACATTTATATGGTTATATGGCTAACCTAGTTTATATTTTCAAGTCGGTTTAATCATAACTATGACGTTCCTCAACTGGCAGGCAGTTGTACACCTGCCAACCCTCACTCTTGACAACACATTTCTCAATAACGTCACCCGTCCTTACAAAAGGACATAGCCAAGGACACTGTCGCTTCGAACGTCGTCAGACAACCTCTTCCTCGAGGAACAGACAGGTCCACCCCCCCATAGACAGACAGGTCGGACGTCCACCTCTCCTACCCACCCCAATGGGTACTACCTTGGTCTTATTCCAAAAAAACCGAATGTGCGGAAAGTAGCATCACCTTTTACAACAGTATTACGTTATACAAACCTATCAAAGTGGTAACTTTACGCAAACTATTGTGATCCACGAGATACCGGTTTCAACACCGGGATTTTTTTTATAGTTGATAAGTAAACATACCGTAGGTCTCGAAGGTGTAAAATCCCTTATACAAAAAACTAAATTTTATAGTAGTTACAGTATTCGTTACCAATGTAATTTTGGGAGGATAACATAAGCAAAGGGGGGGAATGAAATGAAACCACAACCAGTTTAAACTGGCCAGGGACAAAATTGACGATAATGTAATTGTGTTTTTGTACTTAGTAGTGGTTTAAAGTAAGTAAAGTAGTTGTAACATACAACTCAACCGTGGAGTCGAGTTTTGTATGTTTTTGTGTCTTCTTATCTTTCAATTGGGTAACTTTACTATACTCTCGTCACGATGTTTGATGTTAAGGGTATCTATGCGCGGGTTGTTAGCAATGCTTCATGTGTCTCGACTGTATAAACATCAAGAAGGCCGCACACACGCACCTGAGCAAGCTGAACAGAACGCAACTGCCGGCATATCCGAGGTAAGGGAAAGTCTTTAGGCAGTTAGCCCGCGCTAGGCTTGGTTTGGGACACAAATTTTTTTATATTTTATGTTTAAACGTGAAACGGAGGAATCGTTGCCGTCATAGCAAACCCACCGCTAGACTCAAGCCCATGGCATAGACACTGCACTGTTTCCCAGCGGCACTGTTGCACCACTACTCTACACCTATTGAAAGGTCTATTTCTGGTAGGACTATGAGCTCAAACACAAAAGTTATTCACTTTTTCTTTTAAGTTTCATTAGTGATTGGTAAAATTATAGAGTTCGTAAACAGGGGTTTTCGAAAGTTTACATCATCGTTTTGGTCACTAGGTCTAGTCCTAGTAAAATTAATCCGGATATTAATTTACTATATTATTATTATGTAAAATAAAAATCTCGCGAAAAGACTTTTGGGTTTCTGCGAAATATACGTTCGGATGGAGGTTTCGCAATATGGAAGCCTTCAATTTGTTTAATCTATTCCGTCACCTACCGTTTCATGGTCTAAAGTGTGTACTTATACGAATTTTATCCAATACCACAAGGATAGTGACTGTTACTTTAGTACATCATAAAGTTGACATTAAAGGATTTTTCAGTTTACGTAAAACCACCTCAAAAGTAGAATAAAGATTATCTTTGTATAATTTATACTGAGTTTACCTCGGTATATTTGTTCTCTTGTTTGCACGTTTTTGTTTTGACCACAAGTTTTATTGTCTAAAAATAAAATACGTAATAGGGCCTCTTAAGAAGCCGACGGTCCTTACTCGGGTGAGGAACGGTGACTTTTGTCTTACCTTATTACAATCAATGTCAATGACCAAAGCAGAAAGGCTTTTCGTATTTGGTACACACTTCGTTTTGTAGAATATTGAGTTAAATATATTCATTTACAAAGTAAATGGTAAATCTTTTTCACTTGTATCTTTACTTTTGTTTACAAGATTGTTTGTTATTTTTTTT
>NW_011362296.1:18716-46239 GCF_000735185.1 Notothenia coriiceps
GACCAATCATCTGAGCCGGCCCGGCTAAAATGTCTGGATGGCCTACCTGCCTGTCAGCCTTCCATCTGTGCACACATTTATCTCGTGCCCTCATTGGTCATGTGCGCGTTCGTGTGTGTTGGAGGAGGGGCTCTGTAAGGAAGTCTGGTTGTGTATTTTCAAATTCTAGCGCACTCGAGCTGGTTTCTCCTTACCTACCCCAACCGTTAACTCTTTTTAGGGTGCAGCTATATGTTTTATTTATTTCAAAGTGGGGACATTTTAATTATATATTTGTTTCCTTCAAATGTGCAGAGGACTCCCCAACTGCTGTGTTTAATTTATTTTAAAGTAGGCCTGTGTATTATTTTTAATTCTCCTTATAGGCTTTGTTTCTTATTAGAGGTTAACAGTTTATATAATGTAATAAATAGCGTAATACATGCAAAAAAACTGTAGTTTTTGTCTAATATAACAATAAATACAACTTTATTAGCTATCAAGCTATGAAATATGTTTTGCGGCTCCAGACAATTTGTTTTTTGGAAAAAGGAGCAAAATGGCTCTTTTGGTCAAAAAGGTTGCAGACCCCTGCCCTATCCGATAATAATCCAATGCACAGGAAATGATGTATTATAATACATTATTTTATATATATTACATATTTATATATGTATATTTATAAAGTCTTAAAGTCACAACCGGCCCTTTGAGTGCAACCATAATGCTGATGTGGCCCGCGATGAAATTGAGTTTGACACCCCTGCTTTAGAGCTCTTCAAAATGCACCAGGGCTGCACAGTTCATCTCAAAATGGCAAACTTGATTGATGCAATATCTACATCGCAGGGAGTGAAGTGTTTGTTAAATCAGGGCCTATAAAAGACATTTTACAGACTTAACTAAATATCCCTGTTTGGTACAATTACAATATGATCATTGACATAATTAATGATGCGAGTAATGTTTAAAAAAGGATTATTCCCTCTAACATAAAGCAAGATATATTGATTTAAACGTGTATCCACACTGGTAGCAGGATGTATAAAAATGTAGGTATTTTTCATAATGAAAAATGATTTGGAAATCTCATCCACAAACTCAGATTACTATGCAGAAACAGATCCAGCCGCCCTTTGAATTGTAAGAAAATGATAGTTGAGAAAGTATTTTGAACAGTCTCTGCTGATTTGAACCCCTCAACTCTCAGATTAAAACAGAGATCGCTTATGACACTCGCCATTGTGTTCTTTATTCTTTTATAGGTAATAAAATACCGGCAACAGAGACATACATAAAATCAAGTTGATCTGCAAATAAATCTAAAATATAGTCTACGGTTGCATTTTTGGCAAATATGACAAGATTTTAAGTTTATTTCTCCACAACTGTCAACCATCACTTTGCCTTTGGGACAAGAGAAGCAGAGAGTTGTCTTGCAGCTCTATATTGTTTGAGCCAGAGGTTCTCTTTTTTCCATACCGTTCCCTAGGTGAATGCTTGTGTCACCTGATTCCTAATTCATAGTGTTACATCGAGATTGTAATGATACTTGCCATTGCATTCTGTATAACACAGTTGTTGGACCTCTCAGGCACAGAGATGTAAAAATCTGCCCCCATAAATCACAATTCAAATGCCGCGGCTTAATTCTGAACATGGAAAATCTGTTTCAAGTTGAGGTGCAGCAAACAACTGAAACCATCTGCAGCAAAATCTCAAGATCGATACTTTGACTAGCAACAATTTAAGACGATGATCTCAGACCACTTCACCTGAGTGTATCTCGACATCATTGCATCATTTACAAGGATAAATAAAATGACTTTCAATAAGCTACCAAAACACTATAACACACGCTTTACAAGCAGCAAGAGGAAGCCAAGCTGAGTTCAACCAAGGCCCCAGGAAGTGAGCCGGGTGTTGAAACAAATGTTCATAGTGGCTAAATGGTGGTACTACAACTTCTGTGACCGTGAGTTCAACTTCCAACACACCATAAACACGACACGCACAGACAGCAGCCTTACCGTGAAGATGCGTCGTCCGGTCCTGTCGAAGGTGACGCAATAAACGGACGAAAGATGTCCCAGAATCCTCTTGTGCATCTTCATGTGCAGGTACACCACCGTGGGCACTAGCTGCTTAAGTCTGTAGGAGCCGTTCAGTCGACGGCTGAAGTTTGTCTCCACTGGAAAACAGAAATGACACAGACACCAGTGAGGAAATTGTCATATGTGCTACAACAGTGTGCAGGAATACACATTGATTCTGAAGCAAAACATAATATCACCACTGTTAAATATAACATCAGCTATAGGACCATGGCAACTAATAAGATAGTACGGAAGATCTGACTCCTAGACTGAATACCAAAAGCATGACGAAGACTGAAAATTGTGTTTTGTTTTGCAAAGTGTTCTCTTTACCAATATTAGGTGGACTCCCATAGATAATAGGTGGCTCCGGTGGTCTTCCGCAGTGCAGAGCAGCCAGCGCAGAGCCCTTCCACACAACATGCTTGCAGCCTGGAGGAGGATGAACACAAAAAGAGATGCATAAAGATATATATATATATATATATATATACATATATACACACACATGGTTTCTGCAGGTTTCAACAAATGAAATGGAAGGATTTTGAAGACCATATAAAGTGAAATTGAATTCCCATTCTTTTTGGTAGTAATACTGGCACAAGAAGTCCTAGAATTACTTGAAGTAAATTGATTAATTTATCAAATTGGTTATATTATACAATAGTCATATTTAACAGCAATGTAAGTCTAAATCTAGCTACATCTAAGATCTTAAATTAAAGAAACTGGTAGGGTAGAATGACAGTCACCATGGAGATAAAGAAGCACTTAATGAATGTGCTAAATTAGATTATGATACAAGTTAAACACCTTTATTTTGATTGCGGTTTTGTTCTCCCGCCAAGCAGAACACATTCACTTTGACAACTCTCTTCATTGTTTGCAGTTACCATGACATTCAAGTCATATTTAACATTTATTTATTTACTCTAAATTTCAGACAATTTAATTTAAGACTTTTTAATGACACATGAAAACATGTAGACAGTATTTATTATGGATTGTCCATATTGTATTCATCTATTATATTTACATAAGTAGAAGGGAACGAAATGTAGTGAAAAGAGGTTTTTTAGTTTGTAAGGACATGCAGAGAGCTGTAGTAGCCTGAGTGTGTGTGTTTGCATATTAAAGTAGATATTTAGAATGTATGCACTCACTCTTGCTGGTGCGGAGGAGATTCTGCCGGCCGGCCCCCAGCAGGCTGGTGAGTCCCGGGACGCTGGCGGGGACCTCGGTCTCCAGGAGAGGACACACTCTGGAGCAGACCTGCAGCAGGTGTTCGGGACTGATGTGCCGGTATAGCTTCACCTGAACACACACACACACACACACACACACACACACACACACACACACACACACACACACACACACACACACACACACACACACACACACACACACACACACACACATTAGCTTAGATTGTATTCAGACTGGTAAACGCCAGTCAGAAAGGTGCAGGATTGAATAGCAAAATGAAATGTGCTCAATTGTTGCACAAATTTGATTCAATCAAGACATCAGACAAGCTCTCCCAAAAAAGATGAACTATATTAGTACACCAAAAACAAAGGAATAACATAAAAGAAGCAGTTTTCAGTAGTCCTAATAGTCGGACTATATAAAAGAAACACTGGCGAGAAATAAAAAAAGGTTATAATTAGATGTATCAAGCGTCTGCTGGCAAACAGGTTTGTTCTCTGGCTGCAGTGCATTTATTTTCTCTTGAGCACACACACCAAAATGTATTATGAGCAAAACAAGGACACGCAGAGAACAAGGTCACTACCCAGAACGCCTTTTGGTTTGCTGAGAAATGTAAGAGTAAATGTGCCCTTTTCAGAAATTAATTACTATTCTCTGGAGGTTTAACAGCAATAAACTGAGTACGGCTAACAAGGACTACAACAATATTTTATTCAATTATGTTTTCTTTTCAGATTTAGAAAAAAAGTATTCCATAAACTGAATGAATGCTTGGATTTAGTTAGGATGCTTGTCTTTTAGAAGGATATGCATGCCGTTCACATGCAGTGTAGTGCATCAGCAGGGGAGGGGGGTGTGGCATGCAACACTGCACTGATATAAACACAGTGGGTCTATGATTCCACATGGTGACTCTCCTGCATGGCCTACGTCTGAAGATACACACGCCCGAGTGACTGGAATAGCAGTGATACACCAGAGGAGTTAATTATGCAGCCGCACTGTGTTTCATTCAGGGTGTGTTCAGGGTTTCAGGGTGTGGGGTTATTTCAAATGTATCCATTTAAAATGAGCTTTGTTTCAGACACATCTCATTTAAATATCTGAACGGGGTCAAATAGGCCTGAAATCATACAATTACACTGACACACACATTTTCCCTCCATTCCTTTATCTGACAGTAACACTTATTATCTGTGGCACACACACCTATACACACATACACAATTAATGACCCCTTAATTGCTTTCAACAGCCTTGCCGGCTCAAATACGTGATCAGTATTTCTAAGCACATAACAGCACACTAGCAGGTAAATGCAGCGCTGTTACACACACACACACACACACACACACACACACACACACACACACACACACACACACACACACACACACACTGAAAAGATAACAATTAGCTCCATTTCCCTTGCTTCTTAATGGTACTGCATAACACTCCCCTTGTCATAACAGCAACACCAGAAAGCACATGGTCCCCTTACACATGACAATCCCCACCTTACATTTGAATACACCGTTCTAAAATCAATAATGTATTCAAAACATAATTATCTTCAACATATGGCTCTCATAACTGAAACATCCAATCATTGTTGAGATCCACTAGTTATTTGAGGTCAAAATTAAAATGACACATTTGTGTAAATATGGTTACAAATAATTACGGGGTGCTATTTTAATTCAAAAATAGCTCAAATGTAATGTTTTTGGGATCAATTCCATATGCACAATTAAATAATCACATGTCTAATTAATCCGCCCTAATTAATTAGATGCAATTAATATCGTTAATTAATACGTTATCAATGAAGCCAACGTTGATTTCTCATTGTTGCCCAACCCTCTTCTGTACAGACCCAGACATATACACCTAACAGCCTCCGATCAAACACATCCAACCGTGATCCCCTATATAACACCATGTTTCTATTCAGTCTAATAATTAAAAACCATCCGCAGTATGTTTTTGTTTTTTTCTAATAGAAGAAAATTATGCACAATAACCAGGAGGCAGGCTGATCGGCAGGGAATGGGGGGGGGGGGCAGCAGAGCCAAGCAGGAAGAGAGGGGGAGAAAAAACACATGCAGACAGAAAGACTGTCAATAATCTCTAAAACGTGTAAATGTACACCCGGGTGAATGTGCACTTCATGCGATATCGTCTCGCACGTCCATGTGTCTGTATATGAGAGAGGACGAATCGAGAAAATCCAGCAAATTAAATAGGTCATAAGCCAATATTTTTATATTAATATTAAAATCAAACTTCAATTAAATAAAATAGCAAAACAAGTGGGGGTTCACACCTCCAGCACAATGGCGAAGAAATAAATATGTACGCGATGATTAATTCTCTCCACGCCCCCATGCGTAAACGGCGCTTTCAGCCGAGCCCTGTTTGTTTACATGACAATTAGCACTTCATTAATAGAGCAATTATAAGGTATCCTCTCATCGTTACCTCTCATCTTCAACATAAACTCATCTCTTCTCCTCCATCCGAGTTTGCAACCGCAAAAAAATGCTCTCCAGAAAATGCCTCCACAACAGCCCTGCACAGCAGCCTCCTCTCAACTGGGTCGCTGTAACTCCAGCTTTGCTAAATATACTGTTTATATTCTCCTCCAAAAACTCCAGTTTTCTAACTCTTGCCCCCTGTGTGTTTTCAAACCCATGCACACACATTATGCAGGACAAGAGCGCCTCCATCTCTCTCTGGCTTGTGGCGCAGGGAGTCCCTCCTCCGGATCCTGGCGCTCCTACACCACAACACTCATGACGTATCAACATTTCACACACATTTTTCCAACAACTATTACAACCTTTTGCACATGCATGGCACCCAACTCGCACACCACGGTGCACAGGAGGCTGGGACCCGAGCCCTTGGTGCCCCACATCGGCCCCAACTTGCAGCCAGCTAGCCCTGCAAAGTCCTTTACAGCTTTTTCTTCACCACCTGATTTAAAAATTGCGGGAAATTCAATTTTTATTTTGCTCTCTAAAAACTTTTCCCTCAGTTATAGAGCTCCCTTACCAAATTTCTGTACGTCCCGGGGTGCTCCTGCCCTGTCCAGTCCAGCCTTATGGGTAGCAGCTAAGATGGAAAAATAATGTCGTCGTTATCATTCAGGTTATAAATGTAGCAGGTGATTTTTTAAAAGAGTAAATTATAAATCGGAGTGAAAGCAACATGACAAAGTACAGTGCAGAGAGAAGCATCTCTCTTGTAGTACTGACTGCTTACCTCCTTCTCCTCCACCTCCCTTATCAGGGTCTGAAAATAGGATAAAAATAAAAAATTACACCCCATGACGATTTCGGACATATTATAAATTATCCTAAAATGCATAAACACCAACCTCGGCTGCTTTTTGACACGGTCCAGCTTCTAGAAATCGGGCTATTAGGAAGTACAGTTCTGGTATGGTTGGAGGGGGAGAAGAGGACGGGAGCTGCGTTAGAAGAGGGCACCGAGGAAATTGGGGGGATATTACAACAACCATGACACATTTTCCGTTCTCCTTTACTCACCAGAAGTCAACTGCGCGATGTGTGAACTGTCTGAAGCCATTTTGGTGTTGTTTGCCAGGGCAGCGCCAGAGCCTGTGTGCTGGGTCTAGGTGGCTGCCCTGTAGCTGTCACTGTTTATCCACCAGGAAGAGGCTCCATTCAGCTCCGCTCAAACCGAGTCCCGGCTGCGTCGAGTATATCTCCGCCGAGCAACAAATAGTGCGCGCTGAACGGTTTACCCCGCAAAACACCGTCTTCCTCTAGCAAAAAAACCAGCACAGGATATGTTCCAGGGTTGGGAATCCCTCAGGGTGAATTTTAGTGGCGGTTGGTCTGTTGTGCAGGCATGTTTGTTTAAATCCCCCTCCCCCTCAAAAGCAAAAGCGCAAGCCCTCTGCGGAAGAAGACGAGTGGTGTGTTTGTTTCACGCACGCCACCACTGTAGAGGGGAGGTAGAAATGGCAGCCTGATGTAGGAGAGGACATTGCTGCAGAATGGCTTAAACTTCGTAGCTAGATTACATTTATCACGTTTTAATAATTACATGCCTATATATTCATAGTTTACATTTTGTTGCGTGTTAATACAATGCAACTCTTGGTTCTATTTTTCTGTGTTCGTAGCTGCGGATGTAGAATGTGGCCACCGTGTTTGAGGGGGATTTCACAGCCGACTTCTTTAGTCAGGTTTTATCAAATAATACATATAGTTGTAGTAATTGTGTGTGTTCTCGTCGACTTCGTGTGTTATCACACTGTCGTTAATGTGTAACAAGATGTCTAGCTAACACACCCACTCTCTGGGAGCCGTTTGGTGGGGAAGTCGTCCATTTCTCTTCCAAATACTGCGAGGCAGTAAAATGGGGGAAGGGTTGGAGAAGAAGGGGGATGCATGCAGCTTAATGAATGAAACCTCGTGAGTTAAAGGAATGTAATGGCAATGAGACATTTATGCCTGCTACATAATCAGGGAAGATTGTCAAGGAAATACATCACACAGCAACTTCCTCTATGGTTCACTGCAAGGTTATGAGAAAAAGGAACAAAACTCAGGTGTTATTTTCTCTTAATAAATAGTATAAGACGTCCCGGGACGTACACCATTATTAATTGTATTAAGTATGTGTTTTATATCTTTATTAAAATAGGCCCTACATGTTTTAACAGCAGGTGGCCAAAAGTACACACGCTCTTCTCTAATTGACCTTTACTCTTTTTTTATTTGAAAACATCAATGAAAACATACATAATTGAATTACCGAATTCTAACTGCATTCTGTTCAAAATTCTCATAGACTCTTATAAATTGCAAAACAAAATGTACAGCAATCCAGGGAACCAACTAACTTAAATTCACAGTGAGAGATATTTACACACCCAAGTGGAACCAGACTATTTAAAAGTGACAAGGAATGTTATAGCTTATGTGTTCCCCTTATTTTTGTCTTTTCATAGTCTAAACTCTGTGTTTGGAATTAGGTTATTAAATTGTGTTATCTACCTAAATAAAGAATTATTCAAAGCACTTTTCTCATGTGTTATGTATATTGTTTTAACTGAATAGCATTATCTAAAAAAAAAAAGAGAGGCATAGCCACTGGTATAGAAACTCATCTCCTATTTATATAACACTTGTCTCACTTAAATCCCTGGCAGACACACCAGGGAACAGACAGTCTGTTGCTGGGAAGATGCTGATGATATGGAAACTTGAACAGATGACAAACTAATTCTCTGCCTCTGTTACTTTCTGAAAATGTGTTTTGTTTTTTATATCCAGTTGATACTTTATTTTGGTGCCAAATGTTTTCTTGGTAAGCTTTTTTACGAAACAAGCCAGCAGTAGGCCTAAGCCTATTTTGCCATTTCAGCATCCTATGTATGGTCACCCTCCTGTGATAGAGTTAGGTCAGCTGCGGCTAATGTCATGTCAGGCTGAATTTTTTTAACTCACTCCCCTGGATTTGGGTAGAGTACAATCACAAGTACAGTTGGCTGTTTTACAGAACTGGTCTCCAGGCCAATGATAATAAAGGAATGGTGATTAATGACTGTTTACCCGCCTCTTGCAAGAAAGGAATTCAGAGGGAAAGTTCAACAGCTGTCAGAGCCAACTCATATTATTTTTTGTTCAAGTAAAGAGAGTAATCATTTAAGAAAATGTTTTTACATTGTGTACGAAATGTTAGACACCCAAAATGTCAAATGAGGATACATCCCCTATTTTAGAAATAGTCATACATAAAAAGAAACAGGACAGAGTGAGATAAGCAAATATTTGGAAAAGCACAAAAAATTGATAGAAATGCAAATGTTACCTTAAGTTGTTTTCCATTTAAAATGTGTCACAATAAAATCCAAAGCGTTATAACTAATTGAAGACCTTTTCAGATGCGTTTTTTTTTATTACGGTATATAGATGTTGATTGTATTGATAAGTAGAGTTGTATATTTATTAAAGGGAAGTCCGACAATATATAAGATATAAGTCTTGAATATAGAATATAGTCCTGTGGAGTGAATGTCTGAAGAAGACTTAAAAAAGTTCTGCAGAATTCTAGGAAAGTCAAGAGCTAGGTCTACATATGTATGAAAGTCTTTTAAATCTTCGTATTAAAACATTATAGCAGTATATATTTTTTTCTGACAAGTAGATGAGAAAAATGATTGAGCAAAGCTACTCAAAAATGTATTCAGGATCTTATTAAGATAGGAACATGTGATCCCTAATGCATTATTTCAGAACATAATACCGGGATAAATCAATAATCTGTAATATTATGTAAAATACAAGACATGAACAAACTCTAATTTGAATACCAATTGTTTTTTGTTTTTTACAGATATATTCAATAATAAATGTCCATGTTAATTTTTTGTCAACTACGACACCAAGGACTTCAATGCTAGGATTTCTTTCGATGAGCTTGAAATATTTTAGATTTTTCTTGGTTAAAAAATGTCATATTTGCTCCTTGAATTAGTGTGCTAAAATGTTCACGTTAAAGAGAAACACATGGCATCAGTAAAAAAAAAAAGTGGAATTTGATTTTAAGTGTCAACCACCTTAAGAATGGTTTATTTAACCACTAAACTAGACCACCCTGCAATCTGTACTTGACAGCCCTCAGGGCATGTTAACGCACAAATGCATGGAGTCTGCCTTTGTCAGTCACTTTATGTCACCTGTCATCCGGACCCCTCAGGTGTTGTTGTTGTGCTGGCTGCAGTGGCCACAAGGAGGCAACCTCACCCTGCAGCACCTGTCTGCACAGCAGGCCACAGAGGAGGAACAATGAGGAAAATGTGATCATTTACAATTTCCTGTAACTAAGAACATTTTACTGATCATAAGTGACCAGACTTCTTCAACCCTTTTCACTTATTTCCTCATTTTTAACCAAATAATTATCCTTATACTGTAACAAGTACTAGATATTTGATGACATTAGATTAAACTCATGAATCCAGAAAGCTAATAACTTTTAGTTATTGCTTCTATGAAATTCCATGAGCTTTAATGGCATTACTGTGGTATCACATCACTCAGACACCACCTGCCCAGCACTACATGTAGATGTTGTGTTCGAATTGTTAAAAAAATGTGTAAGGGTTTAGAATTATTTTTAAATAATGGTTGTTTATCATTCATGATAAAACCATATCCTCTCTTGGTTTTATGAACCAGTCACTTCTGTGATCCTCAGCTTTTCTTCCATCACAAAGTGTTTTAAAAAAAAGCAGTCAATTTACGAAATGCCCACAATAATGAGCTTCACATATATCTGGCTACAGGATTTCCAGGTCTATTCGAGAAGATGCTGAATATTTTAGTCTTCCTTGGGGTTTAGTGCAAAACCGTGTGTTAAAGTGGCTTCTTAGAACTGAAATCTGTCGCCGAGAGGGAAAACATCGGGGAAATAATATATCACTGTCAGGTTATGTAGCTTCTGAGGATGTGTATAGCCGTACTCTTAAATTAAACGGTTTGGTTTAAAAGGTCATCGCAGTAAAAAACTGTCAAAATAAATGTTTTGTGTAATCTGCACACATTCCTACAGCTGTTACGTTCCAGCAAAAAAGGTTCCATATTGCTGACCAAGACTCCTGATAATACATTTTTGGATTGGTCTCTGCGGTATGTGACATTTAAACAATCCACACCTATACATGATAAAAAAAATTGAATTGGTGCACATCATCGGCCCACTATCGTGAGTGACAGTTTGTCCCTAAATGAAGAGAGCGTACGGTTTCGTCAGTCCCGGCAAATGCTGACCTTTCACTTCCTGACACAGCAGTTGTATTTAACACAGCCACGTGCACCTGTCGACCTCACACACACACACACACACACACACACACACACACACACACACACACACACACACACACACACACACACACACACACACACACACACTGTGTGTGTGTGTGTGTGTGTGTGTGTGTGTGTGTGTGTGTGTGTGTGTGTGTGTGTGTGTGTGTGTGTGTGTGTGAGGTCGACAGGTGNCAATGTTTACAGCAAAAACACTGTCTTTCCAACATTCTCACACTTTACTATAATGCAACACCTAATAAAGAATACATTAATACACCGGATGTTAAACGCATACTTGAATTCATAGTCATTAATTGAAGTTAGTGGCTGAGAAATTGTATATTCACAGGGCAGAACTAATATTATAGTACAGTAAACAGGAAGTGCACATCCAGTCCACATACACCGATAATGATAATTAATAAGCGAGTAGTGGTTGACTTGTGCAAGCATTTATGAAAACATGAATGTATCCCTGTAATGCCATGAGAAGCAGAAGTTGCAACTGCTAGATCGTTTTAGCATGCAGGCCTATCAATCTAAATCTCATAAATTACACGGCTATACAATACACACAACTTTTAATGTGCAGCTTTTTATCATACTAAACATATTTGGCTAAGTTGTCTCACACCATGTTGTCAGTGAGGAGTGAGCAGGTTTTATTTCCAGCCACTGACTCCACCGGGTCATTTTACTGATTAACAAACCTTTAACAGTAGAGGAGGAAAATTAGCTTGTGCAGTCTGCAGCTACAATGAAAGAAGACCTACATACACAGTTTGAGATCTTCTAAGGGAATATAAATTAGGCTTTCTTTGTTAATTACAGCTGGTATTGCATGAGCTAGCTTTGGTTCAATGCCCCTATGAAGCTATTATTAGAGCAGACTGAAGCAGCTTTATGAAACAACTGCAAAAACTCCTCTTCCATGTTTACAGCCTCAAGCTGAGTTGTGTCCCTCCTGACACAGCTTTATATGAGTTTTGAATACATACGCATGAAGGGCCCGGTCCTATTCTGCATCACGGTCCAGCCCTCCTTGGCCGCGATGAGGATCGGCATGATCCTGACGTTGTGTTGATAATGGAAGTGCTCGGGAATGTCTTCCTTCTTGTAAACCACCATGTTAGGGTTGACATCCACCAGCTTGTCGTAAATCTCGTCAAGCTTCCCTGAAACCCAGATGACAACATTATGTTTGTAGATTTTTTAAATCACACAGCTGTCATACAATGTTTGTAGTTGAACCTCGAAATTGTAATGCACTACAATGTTTCTGTAAGCTGCGTTATCTTTAGCCAGAACAGGTGACATAGTCTGTCAACTAGCTGTAGCTGAATTGTGTATCGTAAAAACATTTTTTTTTTTTCTCATCAAACAAAAATGTAATTCCAAAAGTTTTTTACAGTGGTATATGTGACAGATGTTCAAAGGATTACCTTCTTTGGGAAGCAATGCCACCACCGGACTCTTGTCCACCCAGGTGTACAGGTCTCTGCTCACATACTCATCCAGTTCTATGATCTTATCAGAGGAGAGCTGCGTCATGCCGTGGTCGCTGGTCACGATCAGGTTCACTTTCTCATACAGCCCAGCCTTCTTTAGCTCGTTCATGAGGAAGCCGAGCTTCTCGTCGATTCCGGCGATGACTACATCCATGAGAGGACTCTCGGGTCCGAGTTTGTGCCCGCTCTCATCCGGCTCCTCCCAGTACAGAACTCCAAAATCCACTGCTGCCTCTTTGGGTGCAGAGAACCACTCGATAAGCCGCTCCACTCTGGTTTCAAAGGACACTGAGGCATTGTACAAGAGGTACCGATTGGGGAACATGCCGTGGATCTTGACGTCAGACCCCGGCCACATCGCCGCCCCGCTTCGACCTCCAGCTTTCTGGATGCTGACCCATAGTGGTACCGCTGCTTCCCACCACCGCGACTCATAAACACTGTCCGTCTCCATGGAGAAGGAGCGGTTGAGAACAGGGTCGTACATCTCGTTGGCCACAATGCCATGCGTCTCAGCGTACAGCCCTGTCACCAAGCTGTAGTGGTTGGGATAGGTCTTGGTAATGTAAACGTTCTCCACGTGCTCCACCATCACGCCGTTATCAATGATGTTGTGGAAGTTAAGTGTCGGGACTCGGTCGATGTAATCCCATCGGAAGCCGTCAAAGGACACAAGCAGCAACTTGGGCCGCTCCTTGGCACTGTGGCTCCTGCGCCCATGTTGGTTCACGCTATGGAGGGAGACCAGAGGCAGCAGCAGGGCCCACAGGCAGAGGAGAGGACTGCAGCCTCCTCGCAGCAAGCAGCTCAGCATAGTCAGGATTGTGAAGAGACAACTTACAAACATAGAAAATGAAAGAACTCAGTGCCAGGTCCCTTAGTTATATTTAAGAGAAATCATAAAGCTACAGCACAGAAAGATATTAAAGACAATTTCTGTTTTTATCTGACCAAAAGATACAAACATATTTACCATCATGCACGACAAAGAAAACCCTAAACTTAATGGAAGAATGTATAATAGGTCAGAGAACAACCTCTAACATGTTATAGCAGATCCGAATCACAGGGCAGATACAAACGTTTTATCTATTTATTAATGGACGCAGCCTTGTTGTTCTGTGCTCTCGGAGTGTCCTTCTCGTCCATTTTTTGACAGTTCATTCGACTCTACTTCAAACTCTGTGGTGACAATTTGGGAAAGGCCTACAAACATCAATGGCCGACCGAAAGCCCTTCCTCAATATAATGGCCATATTTGTCCTTAGATGACAAACAATTTAAAATTGGTGTAGGCGCAGACCTAGTTTGTTCAGATGCAATATCATTTTTGTTTACCTCTTTGTCAACATACACAAGCGAAACACACAACTTTTGGCAGTGAGAGATTTGGCAATATTGATAATTACCTACATTATAACATTTGAGGGTTTTTATCAATAATGTGAACATTATTGGCGATTAGGGTTGAGGCAAATAATCGATAAGTCGATCAACAAACATGCAACAACTACTGTCATTTAACCATTAAAATGGCTGGTTCCAGCGTCTCTCAAATCAGCTTGTTTTTCTCAGTTTTAAATTATGAATACCAATGTGATTTGAACGGTTGGTTGTAATTTAAAGATGTCCCTGCAACCTGTGGGATGTATAGGTTGAAATATTAGATGTTTCTCAGAACATTTATAGATTAAGGATTTAAGGAAAATAAAGTGTCAGCCCTAGTGTAAGAAAAAAGAATTACTTCTTACGCAAGAGCTGAAATTGTGTTTACCAAGAGCTGTGTATGTTGACAAGGAAATAGGCTAAATGGCCAAAATTATTGACCCCTGAATGTTACACCAATTTGTGATTATTGGACATATAATAACTATGACCATTATTATGGAAGTGAAGTGTATCAGTGTCTTAAAACTTTAAAGCTCGATCACGATATTCAATAACAAGCCATATCACGATATTGCTAATGTTTTTTTGTGAGTTAAACAGCAGCAATATTAAACAAAAGGGTAATACTGGTGAAAAGCAGGAAAGCAATGATGTCATATGGCAGGCTGAGAATACTATGACTGTAATGCATCTTTAAGTGCCACTTAAATACATTTAAATGACAGCCATTGTGCTGATAGGCAACCACATTAATGTGGAAATAATAAGCTCCGTGTTGTAGCATTAGAGCCGCAGAGCTAACAGCTCCAACACGCAGCACTGAATGCAACAATAAGACAACTACACAAAGCAGCAATCATTTGCATGGGCGGATCAGGGCAGATTAATGCACACATTCATAACGCGACAGATTGTGATGTCAACAAGCTTACCTTGTTATCTGATCCTGCACTGGCTGGCCTTGCGCTGCACACCGAGATAAACAGCCGGAAGTAAGTCCCGCCTATTAACCTGCGGAGTGTTTTTTGTGTCGCTTTTATTTACAGATATTAGACCAAACTAGATGATGAGAATACAAAAGGCTCTGCGGTGTTTCCTGCAAGTGCATGCTTTGTATCATGCAGAGCTGCATCCCCCAAATTCACTGCGAACGCACCGGTCCCGATGACGTAATGTAGGAGGAAGGTGGGAGGAGGCAAGGGGAGATAGATAGATGGAGGGAGGGGGGAATGTTATTATAAATAGACATCTTTTGGTGTCATCCAGGTTATAAGTATTTTTGCTCTTACATGTTGCCCCTCCGTCCCCCTCTCCACCCTCCTTTTTATTAGAGGGTTGGGGGGCAGGGGATGTTCAGGAGGAGATCAAACGTATGAGATAAACTGAAAGCATTAATGTGTGCTCCTTATTGCATGTCAAATTGTTAATCATTAATCTGTAATATAAATTAATTAATACATTGGGTAAATGTACAAGGGCTTAACACATTATGATGGAAGTATATAATGGCCCTCTGCAGGCTCTATTATGTCTCATATCTATATAGGTAATTTCGCATGAATATAATTTGTTACAGATGGGGTGCTAATGCAACCATTGTTTGTCTACTTCACTAGCAGATTTGATAACAGAACACATTTAAATTGCAAAAAATCCCATAAAACACCAAGACCATGAGGAACATTATAGAATACATTTGTGATTGGATCTGGTATCAAAGACTTTTGACATTACGAGATGTCTGTATAATTTCAGTTTTCTGTGATTGTATTGTTGCAGGAATTCTTCTGTCATAAAATACCAGTATGAAATATTTAATTAATGTGCTGAAATGTGACAATGTGTTTCGAGGGAGTAAAGGCAGCAGCAATTTACTCCAAAAAATACTCCTGACTAAAAATAGTTACCATCAAAGACATTGTTGCTCTAATTCTGTCAGACGATGATAATGCTGGCACATGGGCTGCAATAATAATGACAAACACTGTCCACAAGGTGTCAGACAAGTCCTCTATTCAGGTCTGGCTTTCTTCACATTCTGTTAAAAGAAAGATGGCATCTAAATCATGACGCTGCAAGTCAGAGTGAGACACCAACTGACAAGGTCCACCATTTCTGTACAGAAAGAGATACTCTGGTTAAGCATTATACGTTATTCATTTTCTATTAACTGCATTATAATGGATGTTCTAACGCAAGCATTTTGATTATAATTATTATGCTTAAACAGCTTTTAAATGGACCTAGATATGCAATGTTTTGTCTATTGCCAACCGCTGCTTAAAAACTAACTTTAACTTTAAAGCTCTAAAGACATTTTGTTAATCAGAGGTTAAACGTGGTAAATAGACTAAAACAGAACGTCATTAGGTTTTTATCTTTACAAATGAATCTCATCTCCACCATTACATCTTAGTTCTTATTTCTTTCTATTTTGTGTTGTTTATTTCTCATTAATTATGGCACTCTATCCCTGATTGTATGTCTCGTTTTCCTTATTATATATATTAAGCTTATTAATATTATAACATACATAGGGATATATTAATAATTAAAGTGAAAATCTGAATGAGTCAGTGAGAAAACATAACAAATGCAGTTGCATGGAGTCACTGAATGGCTTGATAAGCATAGAGATGATGTGGCCTCCAGGCACCAAAACTTAACCCATATCTAATGGTCTGAAACAAGGCCATTATTAGCCTATGTCAAAATGATAACAATCTTAATAAAAAATATCTAAAACCCTCACATTCGACCCCTTGGGACCTTTTTAAGACTAGAGGATTGGGATCAAATTATCTATTTGGTCTTTTAACACCAATCAATACTGCCTAAATTCCAGTCACTTAGATTGCTAAACAATAGGGCATTGCTGTAGTTTAATTGACTAATAACACATTTAAATAAAGTTGAATCATTATTTAAAATAAATAAAAAATAAATGTAATCAAATATTTTTTTTACCCACTTACTGACCCAGATCTGAGATATCACTGAAAATACATTTTCACCAAAAACTGTTTTTGCCATTTGGCCCAATAAAAAGTGAAATGTGTAATATTACTTTAACTGCAATATGATAACAAACGAGTATAATTGTTAAAAATGTAGGATATTTGAACTAAATACAATTGAACAATGCTCCTCTCATGCACACATGTAAATATTTATTTTGTATAGCTAAGCAAACAATTTAGCTTTAAATCAGTACACAATATGATGTCATAACAACCACGGGATGGATTGGAAGAAACAGTAATGTGTGCTTTTCTGACTTTTCACCTAGCCTGCTAAACGAATGCTTTCCTATTGGTCTCTGCTATGTGTATATATATATATATATATATATATATATATATATATACTATATATATATATATAGTGATAATTAGCAAATGTTAGCAAGCTAAAATGCTAAACTAAGATGGTAAACATGGTTTATATTATACAGGCTAGTCATCAGCCTGTAGCTTTGTTATTGTGAGCCTGTTAGCATGCTGGTCTTAGCATTTAGCTCAAAGCCTCACTGTGCATAATTAGTAGCCTCACAGAGCTACACCTGTTCAAGTAAATATGTCTTTGATGTACACAGTTCCCAAGGCTTTAAATACAAATCTAAAATGTGATACAATACAAAAGGAAAGCATGTTTGGGAAAAGGCAAATGATGCCTCTTATTACTGAAAAAAGGGTACATGAAAGAACAGAAAAGTAATTCATAAATAAGTAGTACAAGTCAGTTTTACCAAAGAAAAGTCATCAATATGAATCAAACCTTAACATTTTGGAGGTTATTTATTTTGAGTTTTGATTCATTTTGTGCCTTTCTTTTATATATGTATGTGTTTTAAATGTTCCTCGTTGTGTTTTCCCTTCCATTTAGCTGACAGTGTGAATCTTTGTGGGGACAGTGGCCACTGCTCCTGTGTGTTCTGGGTTCACTTCTAACATGAAGGGTTTTGTTTGTTTGGGCAGGAAAGCTCTGTCTATTGTGACATGTGTAGCTGCACGTGTGTGTGTGTGTGTGTGTGTATGTGCGTGTGTCTAGCTTAACTGGAATGTTGAGGTATCTTTTGTTAATTTCTTTGTTGATTTAGTATGTTTTTTGCCTTCTATGTTTAACATGGTGTGCTTAAGGTATCCATTGATTTTAAGTAGAGCTACTAGATTATAACAGTTGTAAAGTTGCCTGAGTTTCCATGCAAATACACAAAACAATATTATGAATTGATTCAATTCAAATATTCTAGTTACAGTGAGCATTGTTTTTAAACTTTTAGATTCAAAATAGAAAATGTTGTTGCAGCAGTTATCTATTAATTGACAAGAAGTATCTTGATCTTCTGATTTAGTAGACTGTAAAATACCTTACAGAGGTGGAAAACAATGGCCTGTTTGACATTCGGATAGAGCTGAAATTATTAGTCGATTAATCGATGGCATTTGAATAAGAATGAATCGGAAACTGTTAAGGTATCTAATTGAATCATCAATTGTCTGCAAAAATGACCAAGCATTCTCTTGTTCCAGCTTTTTAAATCGTTCTTGGTCACTAATGATAGTACATTGGAACATTAATTGAACAAAATATATCACCATGGGCTCTGAATAATAAGGAAGGCCTTTTTTGGTCATTTTTGACTCATGTTGTGCATCAGAGGGTTTCAAATGTTTTCATCAAGGGGTTAACACAACTCTATTTCCTTTATTAGGGCCATTCTGAATCCTCCCTAATCTTGAAAATATCATTTTACAGTCTCAGAGAGATTTTGTAACATGTGCTTGAGTTGTGTATGACTACAAGATAAAGAAATGTGCATCTGCAACACACTGCTATAGGGTTAGCATTATGTTAGGGGTTTTGCCCTAAAGTCACAAGCAACAGACAGTAGTGCTGGGAAAGTCACTTTTCCTACCCAGAGAGGTACCTTTAGGACTCAGGGGCCAATCTTAGCTTGGTCAGCTAGATGACCATGGTCAGCTAAGACCATGGGCACCTTCCAAATACGTGACCAAAGTCCAATTCATACCTTCTGTATCAGTCTGGTTGCGAGCATCTGTGAGATTTAATTTCATAATCTTCCATTTCTATGAGAATGAATGTGGACTGTCAATGTGGAGTGCCCAAAAGTGTGTGACTACATGGAAGGTCGTGCAGTGAATAGTGTGAACATTTCTCTGTAAGCAGGTACATAATGTATTTTAAACAGATCTGCATGTGTGCCCAGGTTTTAGACTTTATCTGGACACCATGGCGCAACGGACTATCGGAATTTTTTCTGTAACATTAGTTAAAAAACGTAGTTTGGAAGTGTCCCATTAGGAGTGACACGTATATTTACTGACAATGAAAATGGAGACATTGTAACTGCCCAGCGATTCGGATCCCCTCCAAAATGTAATGGGTTCTTTCTTGGCCCATGTTCCACCCTTCTACCAAGTTTCATGAAAATAAGGTCATTAGTTTATCCATAATCCTGTTGACAAACAGACAAACATAACCTCCTTGGTGGAGTTAGTAACCATCACTTGTTTCTGGGTTGCCGGTTAGAATCTTGGCTTTTCTGTCTATACCTATAAGTGTTGTCCACTGAGTCGTAAAGGAAAGTGTTTGATTTACAATATTTGTTACAATTCATACAATCCATGTAGGTTTATTAGTGGATTGAACATTAACCATGATGCGTTGATAAGCATTAAAAGCAGTGTCTTGTGTCACTCGCTATCAGATGCCCTGGGATAATGTGTCAAAATTGGTATCAAGATAAAAAAAAAACAGTATTGTAGTATTTACACATGAGTTTGGTTTCAAAGACATAACATATTCCCGCTTTTTTTAATAGATTTATAATTTTGAAGTGTTGTGAGGGACAAGTGTAATGTGTAGCAAAACACATTGTTAAGACAATAGCTTGGTTTAAGAGCTTTGACTCTTTTATAGTGTTCTTCATTTAAGGTTAATTTTATTCAAAATGTGCTAGATAATTCTGGTCCTAGAAAGACCAACAACGATGAAGCAGAGCTGCGTATGAAATGCACTTGTTGCACAATGTAGACCTGTCTAATTGTCTAATTTGTCAGCAATTGTGAATTTATAGTGACCTTATTCATTATATTGTGTGACTGGAATCACGATCATACAGGTACAGGTGCCTCTGCAGTGATGTGCTTTCGTTGTGCAAAAACGTGGGCTAAGATTTTCTGGAGCTCCTGTATGGCCGACATTGTTCCATTGTGCCTATTTTTCTGGCCCTTTGTGTTTTATTAACATCATTC
This sequence comes from Notothenia coriiceps, assembly GCF_000735185.1. Classification (NCBI taxonomy): domain Eukaryota; kingdom Metazoa; phylum Chordata; class Actinopteri; order Perciformes; family Nototheniidae; genus Notothenia; species Notothenia coriiceps. Next base: position 39,038 of record NW_011362296.1, read on the forward strand.
TGTCTCCATCTCTCACCCTACATTACCCAGATCCACCGAGAGTCCACCCCGCTGTCAATGGCCTGTCCTCACTTTCTCTCTTAGCCATCGCCGTCTGGTGGGATCTGCGCACAATGAGCACGCAGCCAATCACAGACAGCCTCTGATAAAAGTTGACCAATGTCCGAAAGGCTCTTATTTACATAGACACGAGAAGAGCCAATCAGGAGTCAGTGCAGGAGCGGATTTGGACTCTTCTGCCCAATGGCTGTGGGAGGTTCAGAGTTTTGGGAGTGCATATAATCAACATATTATCGAAGGTGCTTAGATATTGATCCTGTATTCCGAGGTAGTTCAAATTCGCCTCTACTGGACCTTAGGGTTTGACCTTTTTTCCCCCGTGCTTGTTGGAGAATAATTCACGCTTAAAATGCCGAAGAGAAAGGTGAGTGTCGGCTGTGTATTCCTGCTCACTTCACTGTAGTTTTCCTGCTCTTGTATTTGAGAAAAATTGCAGTGCGCGATTTCAGTGGCGACATGGAGGCAGGTGAGGTGATGCCAAAGTTTGAGGAAGCGTTTTTTCGCCCGCAACCTTTTCAATAGTTTTTAACGCTTGTGTGTAAATGACCTATGCTGTTATGATCTTTTTATGACTATTTACACTATTAATGTCCATGCCTTCATCTCAATGGCCGTTCTTGTGGTCGTGTTATGTGCCACTTCCCTGTCCGCTGCGCGCGCTGGTGAATGTCAGGCGGACCTGCCGGATGGATAGATGCGTAAATCTCGAAGGAGACGTGCGGGATATTATATGATTTTTTATAGGCGCGTTTCAAACATATTTAAGATCCATTGATTCTGAATGTGTAATATAACAGTGTAGATCACCACCTCCCTGTCTCATGTTGGCTCTCCTGTCGGGATGAATGGTAGCGGGAGTGAACAGACCCAAATCCAGATGCAGAGAAAGGACTAAAGAAAGAGGGGATCAGGGACAATTGCCGCTGCGTTAAAAGAGGCCGTGACACTATCCAAACAGCAGTGCTCGACGAGCTCCAGTGCATTGTATCAGTGCATACATGGAAATTGGCTTTTCTGCCATTTAAAAAAAACTGCCATTGTCTGCACCGATTCTCCTTTGAGGGCAGAGAATGGGGGGCCTCCAGGGTCGCCCACATGCAAATGATGCGATTACCAACCTGCAGGCTTCGCCAGCATTTGCTCTTTTTTTTACGGTGGAATGGGAGGGGGGGAGGGGGCTGTCCTCACCTGCCCGCAACGCAGCCTGAGTGTATTCCATGTTTATAATATGATGTTCTTCATGATGCTGACAGCACGGTGTGTTGTAAGTCAATAGTAATGTTTACTCTCCAATCATCTCCGGGGAGCTCAGCCTGGTATGTAAGCAAGGTGCCTCATTTAAAATGTAATTCCCCATAGAGATCACATATTATATAAAATCAAATGAGTACAAATACAATTAGGGCTTGATTACTTTATGTTAAACATCACAGTATTTTTTTGAAGAATTTGAAGAATTATAAATAAATTCAGGAAATCAATACATTAATCAATTATTCTAATAGGCGGCCTAATGTTAGTAAATTAGTTCCGAAATAGTTGTGTTCTATAGCTATAATGGATTTTTTTTAAACATTACATTTGATTTGGTTTTACCTTATGCACAGGTAGTTGTAACTTAGTGTTATATTAAACATAAGTACGATAACTTTGATGAGGAATAAAACCTTAGACTATTTTCTTGATTAGTCATTCAGCTAAAGCTGCAAAAAAATCCAGGAAATATTCCCAAAAGAGAAAGTGAAACTACTACATTTTTGGCATTTCTGCTAATAAAATGATGATAGATGTATGGATTATAAAAGATAGAAAACTTGAGTGAACCGTATCTGATGTTTATAGTTTAAGAATTAAAAATGTTTTGACAATGATAAAACTAATTTGGAATTACAAATATATAATCTTCATTGCATTTCCTACAGATTCTAGAGACTTCTGAGGGCAAGGAGGCCTCCAAAGTCACAAAGCAAGAGGTAAATGTTTCAGGCATGTTCTGTTGCTGTGAGGCGTGTGTTGGCGTGCTGTGTTTTGGTTGTTGTTGTTTTTTGTACAAAGAGAAAGAGTATGTGTGAGTGGGAAAATAGACACATAACAGGTTAATGATTGACACTTGTAGAAATCACCAGACACTCAACATCAGCCCACAAAGGTACAACTGATATCTTTCTCTCTCTCTGTCACTTTCTCTCTTTCTCTCATTGATCATCCCTTCCTCCTGCAGCCCCCCAGAAGGTCAGAGAGATTGCAATCGGTAAGTTTCGTTCTCCCCTCCCTCCTGTCTTCACCTCTCTTCTTCCTCTCCTTGTAAATGTCACATTTTACCAAGGCTCAGAGCAAAGTCCTCACCCAGTTAATGGATTTGATGGAGGCATTTCAACAAATTTCATAAACATGCTCCTCAAGGCCTGCTGGTTTTTTTCTGTTGTCTTTGTCCATTCTTGGTCCGGTCTGTTGCAACACCTTGTTGAAGTGTAGGGCTGCATGATTAAAAGGTAACACAAGTGACATTCCATCCCAAAGTTGACTAAGAAGTTATCAAAACTATTTATGGAAAATGTAAATTGATCAAAGAATCACCTCAATCCTTGTTAAACTAATGATAGTAATCATAATATTTAGCAAGGAATAATTTGGTTATTATTTATTTTTGATCATGCAGCCTTGCTAAACAGACCATGCGTTTTTATCTGTGTTGTACTTTGCATGTTGAACCCATCTGTGTTGAGCCTCTGCATGCCTTGTACATTTGCATGTGCACCTTAAAGGAATTGATGACATTTTTGGGAAATGTGCTGACAATGCAGCTAGCAGCCAGTAGGCTTAGTTTAGCATAAAGATTGGAAAAAAGGTACAAAAAATGTACGACAATAACTAGTTCCTCAAAAGCTCAGCAAGTGACACATTGTATTTGGTTAATCTGTAAAAAATGTATTTGCCATACAACTTTAAACACCAAAAAGTCACTTTGCTCACTGTTTCCAGTTTTTATGCTAAGCTTACCATGTATTGCCTGTAGCTTCCTGTTTAACAGACATACATGACAGTGGTTGGAAGAAGTAAACCAAGAGTTGTGTTCCCAAAATGGTCAAACTACTCCTTTTAAGCTTTTGATATGCCAATTTAAACCTGTACATTTTTGCATGTTTTCGATCTGATATTTCCTTGTCTTCTGAATGTTTTCAGCAGTCAGCTTATTTAATAAAATGCTACTTTTTTTGCCAGTAAACCAGCTCTGCTGCTGTCTATATTTGGACTGCATGATTACAATTCTAAATTATAATACGAAACATGGCATTACATAATTGAATGTCAAGCCCCGCTTTCTGCTGCTTCTCATGTGCAGAGTTTAAGTGATATCTAAAGAAAAAGACATTTTGAGAAAGAATCACATGATTTAAATTTGTCACAGCGATGTGGCTTCAGGGTAACATGGTCTGCACTCAGCGGCCTGGAAAAAGCTCTGCAGCAAACTTTCTCACACAGAGTGACCAGAATTTGCAATCTCATGTGTTATAGTCGTTGTACAGTGGTCTGAGGTCAGTTCCCTGTGAGAAAAGGAAGATATTAGCATGGGAACTCTTGTCAGATCCCATTTGTAAGGAATATGGTATAATATTGATAACATCTACAATGGTATCGCCTCCATGTGTTCTGTTTTAGTATTACTGGATTTGCTAAGCAGCTCTTGTAGCTTAAACAGCACAGATATGTCTCTGTAAGTGTAGCCAAGAGATGAAACGTTATAATAATAATAAAATAGATTCATATATGGAAGATTTTATTGCTAAAAATATTCGGTCCTGACTGACTTTTTCTAAATGTACAGAAACCTGGTCCAGCCAAGCCTGAGGCCAAGCCCAAGAAGGCCATTGTGAAGGTAAAGTACACACAAACACACACTAACTACAATGAGTTATTTATATCCCCATGAATTTGCAACAGTCTGATGCCCTCGGTTGCCCCTCACTACTGGTCTATGTGCGTGACCAAGGCTGCTAGGTGTGGAAAAAACAAAAGCACGCACACAGAAATCCTCACATGCAAGCATATTATATTAAATACAATTACCTATGTATTAGCAAAGTAACCTCACTACGTGGTCACACTGGAGATGTTTGCTAAGTATATAGAAGTTTATGAAATGTTTTTAAAAAAAATGTTATACAACCTAAACCATGTAGTGTTTTGCCAGTAGTAACATGTACAGTAAAATAAAAAAGCCTATTATTAGCCTACTATTATACCTAGCGTTAAAAACGTATAATAGTCTTGAACTTAATCCTACAGCTTTTCATCAATATTTTTCCACCTTTATTAAATTGCTTATTGTTATTTACTTTCTTCTGCATTCTTTTCATGAAATGGTTTATTAAGTGCAGAAAAAAACATACTACTACTACTCCATATGTACCAGAATTTCTTATTTTCCATTTCCTCCGTGCAGAAAGTTGCGGACGATAAGGGTTCTAAGGCAAAGAAAGTCGGCGCTAAGGGTAAGAGGGATGACGGACCGGCCCAGAACGGAGAGCGCAAGACCAACGAGGTATGAGGAGGGAAAATAGGAAAGAAAATGTTATAGAAGAAAGAGAAGTTTCAGTCAGAGAGACCGACAAGAAAATTAACTATCTTTATTCCCATATGTTGTCAATTTGTGTAAAAACACGAACACGCACATACATATTAACCGCATCTATATTCCTTCACTACATAAACACACACACCCAAACACACATACAGATCTACGTGTCTCGTCCGTCCGTCAGTGTGTCTTTCATCAGAAGCACGGCTCCCTCCTTGATGTCAGTGAGAGGGCAGAGTGAGACAGTCAGAGTTAAGGGTATGCACGAGTGTTTCTAACTCCGTCTTTGAAGTGCGTGTTTGGATACTAACTTATTACTTACCAAGAAATTGTGTGTTAACAAGAGTGTTTTCTGAGTGCTGTGGCGTGTCTGACGGAGCAAATGAAAGAGACAGAAGTGAGTGGGATAGTGAAGAAGTAAGTATGTCCGACATTTTCGTTAGTGTGTGCAGTGAATTAGGCCAAGGACGACTTTCTTTTTATACGAGCAGGAAGGTTTGCCGCTCATACAGCTGTGATGTGAAATATTATTGGCTCACTGTGTTCATAGACAGCCGGCTCTACCAGAAGAGGCAGAGGAAATAAGAGGAGATGATACCTGCATATACTAAAGGAGTTATGCGTTTCAGTGAGTAGCTTTTCCCAGCAATTTAGTAACAAATAATCTAAGCCATAGGGGTAAAAACACTGCAAATCATTTGAGCTAGCAGCTTGGGGCCAGATTTACCTTTCATAACCCTGAGGTTGGAAAATATCTATATGTACACCCAAAAACAATGAAGGTGAATGGAAATGTGTTTGTGCTGCTCACAGAATTAAATTGAATAATTCAATTTTTTCAGATAGAAGTTCCAGTTACACACTATAATCAACAGATATCACTTTAAAGAGGTGCCATTGGAACTCCTTTCTACAAGAGAAACAGTCCCAACAACTATTGAGACATTGATTTGAACACTAAAGTTGGAAATAAAAACTAAACTACCTGCCACAACAAGCAGTAAATGTTCCAGATATAAAGGTGTTGCGTTATCCTGATAACTTGATAAACCTGCTCCTTGGAATAAAGCCCATGTCTTACTACTTAAATACTGCACTGCATATTTTTGATAGCTGAAATATTTCCATACAGCTGATGTTGCCTTATTTTTGCAAACAAATCTTCCTTTTTTACATATTTCTCATGTTTCTCGCTCAGGTTAAGGTTGTGGTCAGCGCTAAGGCCGACTTTTGTTGTTTGATCAGGAATTATTGTGATTGGTGGTTTGCTATCTCAGTAGTAATACATGATCTAATAAAAATTAAAACTGAGAAATCAGACAAACTATTCTTGTAGATTAGTCGCAGAAAAAGAGAGTCGTGCAAGATTTCCTTTTATATTGCGCTTAGACATTGCAATGTTGATGCTGAAACCATATATCTTGCAGCCCTAATGGATGCTTCTCTCATGGCTGTGGGCTGCAAAACTAGAAGCCAGGGAAATTAGCTTAGCATATAGACTGGAAACCAGTTGAAAAAGCTAGCCTTCTGTCTTAGTGTTTGTACACATTAAACAAACCAGATATATTTTTGAATACGTGAGCTTTAGAGATGCTTGTAGGTCAACTTTTTTTATTTAATGTTGGTACAGAGCCAGGCTAGCTGCTTCAACCTGTTCCCAGTCTTATGATAGGCAGCCACCTCCTGGCCCTAGCTTTACATGTAGCTTAGCAACCCTGTCTCCTACATGTTAAGTTCCCATACAGCTAAACTGCATTCTCTATTATGTTTTTAGGGAAATTTACTTAATTTAAGTTTTCCTCGCAATGCAGTTTGTAGTATGGAAAGTCATTTATAGGGGGCCAGGCTGAGCTTACAGACATGAGAGAAGTGCCCATTGAGGCAAGTTAAATCCAGTCCCCATGGGAACCTACCTGTGGCGAGGGCTTGGACACAGCTTCATCATGTGACTCTTTCTTCTCTTCTTCAGGTATCTGAGGCAGCGGAGGAGGCGACTGAGGAGAAGGCGTAAACACACGGACGTATCCACCGACTCGTCCCTTCTGACACCATGGCAGCAAAGCATCTTTTTTTACTGACGATTTTTGTACCATGCTGATTTTTTTTAGACTTCTTAGTAGAGATGGACAACCAGCAGCATAATGTTCACACTCCTTTCAGCTCCCCTTACCTTACACTATGTTTTTACTCGATTCTCCTCCCTATTGCGTTCTGAATCGCTGTCTCAGAAACGGAATGAAGTGTTTTTATCAGACGGCTGCAGATGTTCTTCATTTTACATGAAGGGGGCTGTAAACACGACTGTTATGATCTATAAACCAGCTCTGACTATATTTGTAGTCTCTACCAAGGATCATTATTATTGGCACTCCCCCTGATGGTCAAGGTGAGGGTTTTTGGATCAATTTTGGATACAGAGCTACAAGAAACTAGGTCCATAATCCCTACGTAGAACATCTGCAGCTTTTAAAAAAAAAAGAAAATGTTAGTTTTTAGAATCACCTCCACTATGTTTCACATAGCTCCTTTTGTATTTCTGATAGAGTGAATGTGTTTGTAGGTC
>NW_011362296.1:46260-99854 GCF_000735185.1 Notothenia coriiceps
GGGGGGGGATGACATTATACTGAATCAGCACACTAAGGGAATCCTGTCTTTTACTCAGGAATGTAATTGCCCTGATACATTTAGGGGAGCAGTAGTTAGCCAGTCTAAGCTTGCATCAAAGGTCTGTGCTTGTGTGTTTGGATTTCATTTTCAATTTGGCTTGTGCTCGCTGTGACTTGATTCAGCAGTAACCGTTCAGCTGGGGAAGCACTGATGGTGGTAAATCATCTGAGAGAGGAGCAGTGCCAGATTCCATAAATCTCTCTGCCTGTAAATCGTGGGATGTGGAAACTGGAGCTCTACAGATGCACAAATAATGAACATCAAATCATGGTGCCTCTTTATGCAATAATATATGTCTTGTGTTTCTATCACCAGTTGGAAATCACGGTTTTGACAACACCCTACGTAGCATGCAGCCTGTGTTCGTGGCCCGTGGACCGGCCTTTCGCCAGAATTACATCAAGACCTCCATGCGATCCGTTGACCTCTACCCTCTCATGTGCCACATCCTGTCCACCCCCCCTCTACCAAACAACGGATCCCTCTTAAACGTGCAGGACCTGCTGTACACAGAGCCAACGGCAGTCACGCCCAGCCCCTCTCCCAGGGTCCACGAGCACTCCTACGCCCCTGTCGTGGGTTCTTTCCTCGGTGTGGCAATGGTGCTGGGCTTTCTGTTTTTCTACATCAGACAAGTGACCCTCAAACAGCTGCCCTCTCTAAAACACAGAAGCAGGGAGATGTCCCAGCCTTTACTGCAAGAAGACTTGCACCTGTAGCGGGAGGAAGAGAAAAGATGGCAGGTGTAAAAGAAGAGGAGGTGTAGCTCCCCAAAGGTAGTCCGCTCTCTCCAGAAGCATCCCCTAACGCCTCCCTTATACGACTAAATGCCAACGTGCTGCTCTTTTTATTAGTCGGAGATCAAGGGAATATAATCTAATCATATTTAGAGGTACATTTCCCTCGTTTGAGTGTAAGGGGAATGTCTGGGGTGTGCTTCTGGTGCAGGCTTAATCAAGATAATAAACCTTTACATGGGCTTTCTAGTGGCTTTGCTTTGATTGTGAATTTTTACCTTATATCATCTTGTCATTTTCATTGTCATTTAATAAGTAAAGATTCAAAGCTAGAGAGAAATTGTAGCCCGTGAGTCTGGCGAGTAAGAACGTTGTTGGCCAAAAGTGTGGCTTGGATAATGTTACGGTGTCAGTATGTTAAAACCTTGTCTGAAGGTAAAAGTGATTATAGCTGAGCGGCCACAGTGGAAAGCAGGGATAAAAAGCTTTCCATGGTAAAGAGGGGCAAGAAGCCTACCTGCCCAGACAATCTTTACTCTATGGCATTCCTATTGTTGCACTTTAGCACAAGGGAAACCCAAATAACTAGAAGGCAATCAGAGAGTACCAAACTCCTTAAGTAAATAGGTACAAAATAATAAGTGTATGCACCTCGTTATTCAAACTCTTGGGCAGTGTTAAAACATAACCTCCTTAACAAAGGCAGGGTTAAAAGGGATGATTTTCTCCTTTTGTAGGTGTCCTATACCGCTGATCCAAATGTACTTTGTTTGAAGCATACTGACACCTTTACTGCCCGATAGTAACATAGCAGGGACAGCAGTAGATTGGGTTTATTCAGCATTTTCAAATCCATGCGAAACGGATGTGATTTATGCCACCAATTGTTCAACTAAGGATCTAAGCACTGAATGAGAAGATACTTTCAGTGGATTGGCTGGGATCAGTGTTATTTTTTTAATGTTACTTGGAATCAGATGTTCCACTAGAGACTCACTCCATGTGCCAGGCTACTGATCATAAGTGTAGGACATCCCATGAGCCGATCACTTCACAAACTTGCTCTTTAGTAGTCCGTTGACTTTTGCCTTTTAACTTAACTGTGAACATCTGTCCGAGCTGTGTGTGCAATAGTCTTTTGTGTGAGTCTGGGGTTATTTTTGCGTATAGTTTGTGTTTGGAGGGCATTTTTCTGTGTAGATGACTGTGTACTTCCCTCCTGTTCATATGTCATAACCATGGCCATTTGTTGGTGAAATGTGAAGTGCAATTGCTATAGGTCAGTATTTCTTCATAGGGATTTTTAAGGGTTTTGTTGTTCCTAAATTGAGAAGACTATTTGGGCATGACTTGCAGGAACTGATTAGCATAGGAAAGAAATGAAAAAGTATGAAGGGACAGTGTTTGACGCTTTCCGAGTCATGTATAATTTGCACTTCTTGTTCGCAATTGCTATTTAAAATGACTAAGTGAGGTGCCTCTTGCCAAAAAGCTTTTATAATTAGCACAATTATAAGTAGAGTCCAAATCTGCAAATATATTCTAAAGTTCTAATATTTTTTCAGCATCTTTTAAGAAACAATAATTGTGCCCAAAACTTTACAGACATCACTGTGATATATACCTTTTACTAAATTTAAAATTCATAAATTGAAAGGATTGATATGGAATTTGTTAATTTTATGATAATTGTCTAGGTTGTCTGCTAATTTCTGCCTGACTTGTTGATGGAGAAATGAAACATATCCAGAATATAATTTGAATAGGTCATTTGAAATAGTTAGTAAATTATAAATATTTAATATGATTTACAAATTGCCATGTTGATGCAATGACAGTCTTCTGAAATTAAAAAGAACTTATGTGAATCTGAGCCATTTCTTTTTTTTGTATTCTTTGTCAGTGTACAGTTGAAGTACGATGCCTTTAACCCTTTTCTTAGTCCAGACCATTAATGGTTTCACTTTCCTCACATGGATGCTGATAAGAAAGATGACAAACATCAAGGCTGTCAAAATCTATGTCATCTAGCAGATAATTATTTGGTTTGGTTTTAAATACAGTGCAAGTAAGCATAAAAAAGAGAATAGAATTATAATATGTACTTGGGAGATGTTAATACATTGCCGAGTTCGTTAATGAACAATAATAATAGATTAATTTTGTTAGCGCTTTTACAGGTGCTCAAAGACGCTTTACAGATATAGTGAAAAGAGATGAAAGGAACAACAAATAAATATATAGTTAAAGTTAAAGTCAAATAATACAAAAACAATCACACATTAAAAGCCAGATTGAAGAGGTGAGTTTTTGTGAGTTTTTTGAAGGTGGTGAGGTCAGTGCAGTCTCTGATGGGTTGTGGGAGTGAGTGAACAACATCATTCTGAATTTATTCTGCAGTTACTTTAAGAGCTTCTTATTAATTGTATTTTTTTTTATATATTCACTGAGTTATTTAAAAGAAAAAATATGCACATATAAATAAAAAAAGCCTCATGACAAAAAAGCCCCCTTCCTTGCCTAAAAAATTATGTTATTATTATGTTAAACTAAGCTCTACAGTTGTTTCAAGGAAACTAGTCCTGAAAAAGATTTGATGGATTGCAGAGAAACCTGTGTTAAAAAAACTGGAAAATTCTAAATTGGAAAATAATAATATACTCCAACAATTAAAAAGTTGGAAAAATTAAAAGACAATAATTATACTGCATTCAAAAAGTATTGAATTTAAAAGGGTATTTCCCTAATATGTCCTTGAAAGCACAGAGGCCTCAGGTTTTGCATAAATCACTTGTTAACTTCCAGGATCAAAGGTCTGCTATGAGTTATCGCTGGAATTTGCCCAGACGCTCAGAGGCAGGCACACTGTGTGCCACCAGTTAGACCACTTCAGCACTCCTCCACGCTACAGCAGGTGTGCCAACACTAATCCAGCAAACATGGACAACATCTACGAAACTGTAGATGAGGGACGTATGCAGAAACAGCCCCGCGATGGAGCAAACAGCCCCGAACGAGAGCCCAAATATGAGATCCCCGCAGAGGTCATGGAGCCGCTGTACAGCGAGGTGCAGGTCCACGTCTCCACGAAGGGAGAGGGGCGCAGCTCCCCGGACTACATGGCCGTCAGAGACGAGGACAAACACAGCAGCTCGTCCTCTTCATCCAGCGATGATGAAGAAGAGGCGAAAGCAAAGGACGAGGTTAAAGAAGAAGTTGAAGCTGAGGAAGGACCAGAGGTGTGCGTAATGCCCGAGCCAGTTGTGTGTCCAATGCCGGAGCAAGAAGTTTGCGACCTGCCTGAGCCAGTTGTGTGTCCAATGCCGGAGCCAGAGGTGTGCGTAATGCCGGAGCCAGTTGTGTGTCCAATGCCGGAGCCAGAAGTCACGGTGCAGGTGGAGGAAGTGAACGGCGGATCCAGGCGCTCTTCGGCTTCCTCAGCATCCTCTGCCTCCCCCGGTGACCCGTGCGACGACCCGCCGATCCAGCCGCGGGTGGAGCACGAGGAGACCGCGGAGAATGGTAGATCGGACTCTCCCCCCAGCCCCGACAGCACCCCGGAGCCGTCTGTAGACTTAAGCGTGCAAACTCTGGAGAGTGTCAGTCTGGACGACAGCAGCGCAGCCCCGGAGGACCCCAGCCAGCCGGACATCTCTCTGTTCGTCAAGGTAAGACTCCTTTCAGGCCGACAGGTGGGCAGAGAGCCAGCCAGGCAGTATCTGATCCACTGCTCAGCATGAGGAATACAACGAAGTTGCTGCATTAAAGTTTGTTTTTTACTATCTTTAGTGATGGACTCAGCAATATGATTTACCAAAAGGATCCTTGAAGCCATCTCACCTTGTATTCTTCACTGTGCAGGACATTTTGCTTTTTATTAACCGCAAGAAAAACTCTTTGCTGTTAGTTTTAAACACAGTGGTGCAAGGAAGTAATAAGAACTTTTAGGTAAAAAAGAGCAATACCCCGGTTTGTAAATAGTGTATTACAAGTAAAAGATAAAAATATAAGCGTCAAAATATACACTTATTGCAGTATAGACTATTTTAAATGATATTATAGTACTTTAATTATAGCTGATTAATGTCTAATTAGGCTACATCAATGATAAGCTGCAGAAGGTGGAGCTAATTGAATTACTTTCTATGGTTGTGAATTTACACCCTGCATCAATAAATTCTTATCGTGCCCTACAATAAGGCATCATGAATGATCTGTCGTATTGCAGGGTATGAATTTAAATGACCCTTCGGTACACGTATCAGCCAATGTACATGCTGTGCATTTTGTAGACAGAACATGGATTATTGTGTTGCAATATCTGGCATGTAGATTGCATATCAATAGGTTACTGCATTTAATCCAAAAGGTGCAACATCGACCACTTTTTGCCACTTCTGAGCCATAAACATGACAAATCAACACATTAGCCTATGAGATCATTATATGATAAGTCTCATGTTAAATAATCTGAAGCAATTACTGATTATGTTTAAGGCATTTCACAATCAAATCTGTTTAATAAGTTTAATTTGCCAGGTACGTTTTAACATTCAAGAAATATGATTTCCATTTGCAGCTCATTTGAGCCTAAGAAATGTACACAGAGTGAAAATGTGACGCAGAAACATTTAAAACAGGTTCAAACTATAATGATGTTAGAAAGCGAGACACTAAATCACTCTATTTCTCCCATTCAAAATATATAAAACACATTTAAAAGATTCAAAATAGAAACCCTATTTTAAAGCCAATCTAAACATGGTTGAAGCCTATCTGTAGAGCGCATTTAAGTAGACTGAATTACACTTTTTGGAGTCAGTAATTAGAGGCAAATACTAGAACAACAGTTGTAGGAATAATAAATAAATAATAATAAACTGAAGTAGAATTATATATGACAAAGCGTAGTTATCAGTAAGAAATGTCACAGAAGCATGGATCTCTTAGTTTCAGTGGCTTTGTCAGTGAGTTTAATCTGGAGGCAGCCTGTTGTAATAATTAACCCGTTTACTGTACAGCCATAGAAACCAGGGGTGAACTCCATGCCTGAGTAAATCCCACTGTGTGTTTTCTGATAGAGCTGCTCTATGAGCTGTGCTATCAGCACATGCAGGGGTCACTTTGCTGATTGAGCAACAGAGATTGAGTCAGTGGGCGGGGCTCAAGAATCTCTGTTTTAGCTCAAAAAGAGGCCTTGTAACGAGGAAGGACAGCAGTGGTTTGTGTTAAATCCGAAAAGTGTCTTTGTATTGTAACTAGAGATGTCCCGATCAGATCACGTGATCGGGGATCGGAGCCGATCACGTGATTTTCAAAAGATCGGAATCGGGAGAAAAAAATCGGGGATCGGGATTAATTTAAAAAAAAAAAAAGAAATTTTTATAAATACTTTTTTAAAATGTTGTATTCAATGTTACAAAACAAAAATGACCATGTTCAAGTCTTAAAGTCATCCTGAGGCCTTAGTTTTGGTTTCAAATTACACAACATCATGTATGTGTTGCTTCTTTGGGGCTTGTTTTCATAGACCTGGTTGCTTATTTCTCTCAAATCTGGCAACAGAGTAGGCAGGGCGCAGTGTCTAATTGTAGCAGTAAGCTAACGAGTACTGATAAGCTTTATTTTGTTTTGATCCAATGCTGCACAACTGAACTGATCCAATGCTGCTGTGAAAAAAAGAAGCTATATCCATGTTGGATAGAATATCCAATTTAAATAAAAAAATAACCTTAAGGGACAACTTGAATGCTTTTTTTTTCTCTTAATGCATTGCATAAAGATCGGATCGGGAAAAATCGGTATCGGCAAATTGTCAAAATCAAATGATCGGAATCGGATCGGGAGCAAAAAAAGGTGATCGGGACATCCCTAATTGTAACAGCAAAAGCCATTGTCAGTTGCAATCAACACAGATGGCTTGCAAACAAACAAGTAATTGCTACAATCTGACCTGAATGAGGATTTCTTGATCCTAACTTTCTACCATACATGTGACAGGGACTGTGGCATACTCCAGAAACAGTTTAAGCTTAGCTAAATCCCACATTTCATGAACATATCAAAATAACATATTGAATGTCCATTGTTTTGAATTTAACAAGAAAACATTCCCGTAAAAGAGGTTTTTATGTTATTTAGCCATAAAGAAACCTTCTGTCCTTTTTTGCCGATTTGTTCAGAAACAACATCTGAGAAATTGTGATTAGACATACTATCTTTTCACAATTATAATAAGCAACGACCATAGTTCTCCAGGGTTGTGACAACATATTTGTCTCTTTTCCGCATACCACTCAATCCTCCATTTCCCAACTCTTTAATGTTCAACAACAATCGCCATAAACCCAACTAAGCAGCGCTATAAAAATAGAGAGGGGGGTAAGGAGATTGGCTGTCCAAGTTAAAAGCCCTAATGGCTTCTCCTCTGCTGTCAGTGATAAAGCTGATTACCGCAGAACAGGCTATCACTAATATAACTAAGCGTGTTTTTTAGATTATCATACTGTATGATAACAAGCTGTACAAATGCTTAAGTAGTTACTGGCAAAATGTGGATGGACATATAATCCTGTTCAAATGATTTTTTGTCACTGATTGTCTATCGAGACAATGCTTATATTGACAAGTATGTTGTCACATTTGGCAAGTGTGTTGACTCTCCCCTCCACCTTGGGTCCAGACAGATACAAAAGGTATGTTACTGTTTGATGTACAAGTGAATGATTAGCACCAATAACTTAAGCCAGGGATTGTACCTTTTGTCTCCAAAAGACACAAAAACCAAGGCCATATCTTCTAAACCCTTAATGGTTTTATGATCATCCACTATTTAGACATCCTTAAAAATGAATAGTTAAGACATATTGGGACATATGCTTGTCTGATGTTTTGCAATGAGTTAGGTGAGAAAATGGATACCATTGAATTCAGAGTTACAGCCAATAGTCTTAGCTTAGCATGGAAAACACAAAGAGGGGAAAACTGCTGGCTTGCTGGTCCAAAGTTCCAAGAAATCCAATACCCCTCTCGTCTCAAGTTATCTTATTAACAGATATCCATGATTTGTTAAACCAAACTTTAAAATAAATCTGTGAGGGGAAGGCTAAGCTAAGTGGCTGATGGTAGTATTCTTATGTACCGAACAGATATGAGAGTGCTAACAATGTTCTCGTCACACTATCGGCAAGAGAGCAAAATTAGAGATCTTAATGAAAAGGTTCAACCATTCCATAAATATTTACAAGATGTAATTTAAGAGAAAAACGTTTTTCAATAAAAGAAAAAAACCCTACAATGACAAAACTGATAAAGTCAGTTTAGCTCTTTATCATGTGTTGTTTTCATCATTAGGGGGCTGTCAAGAATATGGAAACATTGATTAAGGCCTATACAAATAAAACCTAAATTAACACATTGTGAAAGTACTCAATGTTTTCCCTCAAACATATAATGAACTCTTCCACAGTAGCACAGTAATTGGCTCTTGCTGCATGTTGGCATGTCAGCCACGAGAGGGGGCTGCTATAAATAGAAACTGTTTAGTTTAAATTAGTTCTAGCTTCTCTGTTTTTCTGCTTTTATCTGACTTATAAATTCATAGGCTAAGCCACTCATTTTCTCCAGTGTGTGCTGATGAAGATGTTTTTAGTCAGACCTGCTTATATTTTGGTTGCCCTACTTAGGTTCTCTCTGTAAATGAACGCCAATTCTTGCCATAAAACCAAATCCAAGCATCAATAATTCACAGAGGAATCGTCTCCTGCTGGTGATCAAATATAACCTGCCTCATTCTGCCAGAGCTGGAACATGTGAACACTAATTAAATATTTATGCTGCTTCTCACTCAAAAACTGACAAAAACTGTCAAAAATAGTCATACCACTTTTTTTGCAGGTTATATTCGATATTTGGGACTATACTTGGAACGTATTTTTTTTGCTGATTGCAAAATGGATGGTAAAGTCAACCTGATCTGAAACCAAAGAACAAATAGAAAATTAAGAAAGTGAGTTGGAATATTGAAGAGAGATGACACAGATAAGAAAGGAGGTGATGTTAGTCCTGTTTTTTTACAGGGGAGTTTGGTTGCAGTGGTAGAAAGAGAGGGATGGGGCTCCACCCCCTGGTTATAGACTGACACCTGTTTTCCACTCTTGTGTCAGTGAGAGCTGCTCTGCGCTCCATCTGTGTCTAAATCAGAGTCAGGGCTCCACCTGTCACCTGGACTGGACACCAGCAAGGGAGAAGAAAGCCATTACAAGGACCAAAGGGGGTGGAGATCTCAAATCAAGGCCTGAAAACCAAAACGTTTTTAAGGTTTAAGGGATCGCTGTCACCGCAGAGAGGATAGCTGGTTTCTTTTTCAATCATCTCTCTGGAGGATGTAGACCTCAGAGCATAAGCAAAGGACTTTAGTTTTAAAAAAAGAATCAAGGTGATAGCCAGAAGCAGGCATCATGTCCACTGACAGCCAAGACAGAGACCCTGATATTGAGCTTTTTGTCAAGGTAAGACAGAGTCAGAATATATGCTTAAAGTATTGTCTTAACTTAATCTTTGCTGGAAGATAGAAGCAGCATATGTGCAGGATATTGTGTTGTGGAAAGCTTGTGTAACTCAATAGTAGAGGTAGAGTTACATACGCACTGGCACACTGGTGACCCAGGATTGTTGTGACAGTGATACGGAGGCTGCTAGTGGATGGTAGGAATCTAGCATTGGGGTACTGTTGCAGTACTTCATATTGCTCCACATTAAAGCCTTGTTTAAAGAAAGGACTGCATTAGCTAATTCTCTCCAGCACAATCCATTAAATGAGCCACTCTGCTCTTTTGTATGCAAGTAGCGCTGACATTTATCCCAATCAATAGATGTCCCAGATTATCTCCTGAAAGAGAGCAAACAAGCTTCAGTAGATACAGCTGTGTTGTTTTGCGCTACACAAATGGCTACACTTGAGGCCCTGTGGGAAATGTTAGAGGCGGATGAATATACCTGAGGCAGGTGAGGTGGAGGCTCATTGTGGATGTGCTGCCTGGATGCACTGACCCAATTAGCTGGAGTGGAGGCTGACTTCAGACACACCAACTCCCTGGAAACTGGCTTGGTAACATAAAGTTCAAGGCTTGTCGGCTTGCATTGCCCTCCTGATCTTTGACATGTTCCTGTTGTCTAAGTATGACATACATCGTTCTAAAGAGCAACATATTGTAGCTAGACTTACATTAAGCTAGGTATTTTAAGATGTCACTCACATGTTTAATGGTGTTCCTCAATAAACCAAAGTCACTATTGCCTTCTATTGAGGTTTTCTTAAAGGGAAAGTTCCAATCCATAGTCAGATACTAAGTAATACCTATAGTAGATGATGGTTGGCATGCCCCCAGTTTGGAAATCGGGTACGAAAGCTAATAAATGTACTATATTTCACATATTTTTACCATTTTAGATTGCCGTTGGACATTCATTTCTTATGGGGAACTGAAGCCGTTATCTCTCGTCAACAAAAAAACATACATTTTACCTCAATTGTTGGTATTAATGGGTGACTTTAGGGAACTGTAACTTAATAACAACAACATAAGACAAACTAACTAACCAATTGAGGAAACGGTAAATCATCAACAAAATGTGTCATGCATGCTAAAATCATAGTTGTGGTCAATGGTGTCTGGTGGCTTTGAAGATTGTAGAAAACATCTTCACTATAACTTTGCACTATATTTAGAACAATTTTACCACTTACCTTGCTGTCAGAAAGAGCTGTTTGAGAGCAAGGCTAAGTGGTAAAAATATTCGAATTATTGCACTGTTTTGTAAAGCACTTTGAATTGTCACGTACAGAAAATTGCTATATAAATAAACTTGCCTTGCCTTGCCTTACACTAACACTGGAGATTATCTATAATGTATTTTATGGGATTTTAAGGATGTGTCGCTGTTACAGCCATACATTGCTTCATCATAGACTACCATCAACTGTAGGTGATACAGGATAAGGACCTTGTTTTATACGGAGTGGTTTCCATATTGCTAATATTAGCCCTAATATGAGTTATTTCCATGACGCTGCCTAAGGAGATGTACCTGATGGACATATAACTATCTTACGTGGCTGCACTTCCTTTACTTATATTTTGAAATGGCTTAATACTTATTGGTTCAATAGAATGAACAAAGTGTTTAACAGCCTTTAAAAAGTGCTTTACAGACAGAAAAGCACACTGGAGATACAAGATGCAACATTTAATCTACTACAATTATTTCTCTAATCCTAGATATTTGATCTTTCTCTTAGAAATGTAATGTGTTTGAACAGGAGAATTGAATTAAATTGCAATATCAACTCATCACATAAACAAGATAACATGAAGACATGAGCATGTGCTTCCTCAACCAAGCCCAGGTAATGCTACAGTATAATTAATGCTCAATAAAAATGAGTGTTTAGACTAACAAAGAACAGCAAAGCCCAGTTATAGTAAAGTATACATGTGTGCTGGATCCCCCCCCCCCTGCATTGTTAGATCTCTCAGCGTTCCTTGCGCCCACAGGCCTAGTTGTGTGTGACAGCTTTTGTCCTCCGTTTTCTAGATGTCGATTGACTATTATCAGCGGCTGTGTATTATGTTACCTCCGTGCTGCTGAGCCTAGCCACAACAATGCACGGACAGAAGCATCACATGCGCTCAGGCAGCATGACAGCACGTGCATCAATGGCTGGAGTACATACAGTTGGCTCAGCTACTTTTAGACCGACAGCTCTGTTTCTGGTCTTTGCTAGGAGCGGTGTTACTGTCAGGCACATGAACCGAAAGGCAATATGTTTTCCACGTAGGTGTAGAATAGGTATTTGTGAAGTGACTCATGGTCATCCAAATGATTTATTTTTAATTATAATGATAGTGGTGTTAAAGACTTAAAGGGCCCATGTCATGCTTTTTCGGTTGTTACCCGTCCCCTTTTGTGTTATGAAGGTTTTTCTGCATGTAAACGGTCTGCAGAGTCAAAAACCCTCAAAGTACACCCTGTAGCGAGTAAAACTCTAACACAGAAAAGACCTGTCTATGCTGCCCCAGAACGCCTCGTTGGAGATTTCTCTTTTTCTTCCTGGGTGCAGTGACGTGCCCATACCCAAATGGACCCATTGGTCCAAATGGACCAATCCGTGGAGCCGTTACGTTACGTCCGCGGAGCCGTTACGTGGACCAATCCACGGACTTCCTCACACACACACTCTAAATCCTTTCTCAGCTACAGCTTCGCCGATTTCTCCTCCCTGAGACGGCGGGACGCTGTGAGTCGGTGTGTGAGCACACAAACTCCCAGCCAGGCTGCGGGTGTGTGTTCGGGCTGGTTTCAGGCTGATAATAATAAAAAACCATAATAACAAAATTATAATAACTTATTATAATATATATAATAATAATAAAACACATTTTAAACACCTTGAATTTCAGGGGGGCGCAGCGCCCCGCCAAGACAATGGTAGGGGAAACACTGCTTTTATATATTGTTATAAGTCCAAACACAGAAGAGAAAACAATTGAATTTTTTCTCTCTCAATTGCTACTCTGAGCTTCTGCAAGCCGTCTCAGAAAATGTGTACATAATGAAATCAATTCATTGCTTTCTAAATGCTTTGGAGTAGAGTACCCAAATCACCAAAATATAATAAATAGTCTCCCCTGTCAAATCTCTGCTGACCTTGAGGTCAGTGCACTTCTTTTTCTGTGTTGTGTTTCTGTGACTGCAGGCCTGCAGGTCTGACCCTGCCCTCTGTGCCCCAGCGGCCAGTGAACCAGGGGATGAAAGCACCGTGTATAATTCAGCCGGGCCAGTGGGTCAGGTGTCACTCCTGAGGCTCTGCTGTATATCCATACATGCCGACACATGATCTCACTGCAGGTCCACAAGTATACGATGGAGGGGATGTGATAATATCACAAGTGTTAGAACAAGGAGGAAAACTTTGACTCTTATTTGGTTATTTGTATGCTTTATTTGTCGTATGAAACACCATTAAGACATTTAAAACTGAAAACAAATTAGACAATTCAAAGCTTTAACAGGAAGGCAAGATTATGCTGCCATTTTAAATGCCCACATTTATATAGACACCATTTAGTACAGGTATAATATATAACTGACCCAGAGTGTACTTGGTTGGACTTCTCCCTATCGTAAATTTGAATCAGGGATTTCAGGGTGACGTATTAATGCGTGTTCACATAGTGTTTACATTTATACAGCTTATTAAAACCTTTCTATTCAAACAAAAGTAAAAGATAACAGTCAGCTTAATCCAATATGTATTTTATTGATAGTAGCAAGGTTTGTTTTCAGAGAGACAACCTTGTGACCAAGGATTTTCCCAACTGTAAAAACATGGTAAAGGAGATAGGGGGGTTAGCAGTTAAGTGGAGAGTTTTTGAAGTGGGGTTGAATGAGGTACTTGTTAACAGTCAGTGAATTACCTACACTAGATTGTGCCTGCCCACTTACAGGTTGGAGATGCATTTGGATGTACCAGTCTAGGAAATGTAATGCTTGGTACCAAAACATATTATAGCCATCTAAAGAAAAGCCTACCACTAGTGAACTGTCAACAGGGGGGGCGCCTCGCTGCGGGGAAACGCTGGACCTCTGTCGCCTGTCAGCGCAACATCGATGATGCCGTTTAAAAACATAACAAATGAAGGGCGGGGCCGGCCGTCAGTGAACCGAGCCGGCCGTCAACGGCCCTTGACGACCGGCCATTCTCCAGATTCTACAGATGGCCAGTCCGCCCCTGGTTGGAGGTGAAGGGAATGAGCACTTTTACAGCCTTTTTGGCGAGGTGGGGGAACTCGGTCTCAACAGACAGCCAAAAGTGTGCAAGTGACACACGTTTTCTGCCAGACGCTGTCTCCTCTCTCACTTTATGTAATTTAACAAAAAATGTATCCATGTTGCTGCTCGCATAAAGTTAGCTGAAGTTAACTCGCTAGATTTCATTGTTCCTCGTTACCTCCTCTGAAGCTCTATGGCGCCCCCCGGGGAGGCGCGCCTCACACTTTGAAAACCGCTGGTATATAGCATTGATAGTTGCCCACCAGAAAGGGATGTCTGAAAGCTAGATTAATGGGTTAAAAAATTATAAATATAATGTTATATACGTGGATTATTTAAAGATTGCTAAAATACGTTTGGTAGCTGTACCATCTGGCTGTCATCTAATGTCAAATACATTGCCAAGGGATCAGTCCTCAGGATACCGCATTGAAAAAAAAATACTGACTTTTCTTTAACAACTGTAGTCCATCCATTGTACATGCGATTTGCCTGTGTACATTATATTTAAACTCTGACTTTTTTTCTATAATTTAGGCCGGAAATGATGGAGAAAGCATCGGCAACTGTCCCTTCTCTCAGCGCCTCTTCATGATCCTCTGGCTCAAAGGAGTCGTGTTCAACGTCACCACTGTTGACCTCAAAAGGTGAGGAAACGTAAAATGCTAGCTTCCAACGCACAAACACATCTGCGCCATTCCTCACGACACACCGCTATCTTTATGTCCTCTGCAGAAAGCCAGCAGATTTGCACAACCTGGCCCCGGGGACGCACCCTCCTTTCCTGACCTTCAACGGAGAAGTCAAGACCGATATCAACAAGATCGAGGAGTTTCTGGAGGAAACGCTCGGTCCTCCAAAGTAATTCAACTGGAAGGTTTTACAACGCATGGTTTACAGTATCGCTGACTGCACACATGCTGCTTTTGGCTAGATTTACTTCACTTCAGCGACACTGCTGAAAGGGCAGGAAACATTTTAGTCCAATAAAAGCGAATACGTGCTGTATTTGATGAAGGTTGATGTTAACTGATACATCTGTTTGTTGTTTATGGCTGCTATAAATCTTTTTGTGAATAAGTGTATATATATATATGTATATGTCTCAGGCACACAGACAATATGGGCTAAATTGAGCCATAGCTTTTGTGTAATTCTGGACAAATCAAGACAGGTTTACTGTTTTGTGTTATTGTCACTACTAAGAAGAAACCAGAGCCTGTGTGTGAGCAGTTGCATAGAAAAATGTCAGTTTAACTTAATCTTTCTTTTATTGCCTGTAAAGTTTTTTGCATTATAAATGGACCTTAGTGTGGGAGAGCTTTAAGAGGCGGGCGGCCAACTCGGTGTGTGAGCGTGTAACATGTTTTTAGTCAGAGCTGAGCGCCAGTCCAGGTGTTAATGCTATCCAGATGGTTAGGTCTGCCTGCGTCTCTGCCTGCGTCTCTGACTGCGTCTCCTACCTCTGTCCCCCCGTCTGCTCAGGTATCCCAAACTGGCAGCCAGGCAGAGAGAGTCCAACACAGCTGGAAATGACATCTTCGCCAAGTTCTCAGCCTTCATCAAGAACACCAAACCAGAGGCCAACGCAGGTGGGCTGCTCATTTTGTGCCTTTTACACTCACAGACGCACACACAAAGATTACAATACTCTATTCCTCCACTAGGTAGAAGCAGAGTCCAGTGTTTGAGGCTTTTAAATGTTCTGCTGTGCTGCCACCTAGTGAGGTTAACACCACACACTTTCACCTTGTACTTATGCATACAGTATGTGCGTTTCTGTATGTTTAGTTCTAGAGAAAGGTTTGAACAGGGCCCTGAAGAAGCTGGATGACTACCTGAACAGCACCCTGCCAGATGAGATCGATGCAGACAGCATGGAGGAGGAGAAAGGCTCCAACAGAGGCTTCCTCGACGGAAATGAGCTCACTCTCGCAGACTGCAACCTGCTGCCTAAACTGCACATAGTCAAGGTAAAGAGGGGAAATATTAATGTTAGTGGTTCATTCAAAAACACATTAGGAGTACTTGATATGTTATCTTTGAGGTATTCATGTGTGAGGCCTTTTTTCCAGTGTTTTTTCAGTTTTCAATGCAAATACAATTTAGTATTTAAACGGAGCAAAAAGGACAAGATAACACATAATAATAAGAGGAATTAAACAAAAAAAAAATGTATAAGAATAATATTCAAATGGTGTAATTAAGGCATTTTTAAGATATTTGTAGTATAAATTGTATTTTTGGGTAAATTTGAAAAAAAAAGAGAAATACTTTCGTGTTTTCAGCCATACAGGAAAAAAACATAATGTGATTACTCAGAAGTAATGAGTACACTGACAAGATATAAGTATTGACCTGTTGCTCAACATGTTGCTCAGTCCAAACCAAAATAACTCAACAACTTGGAGATGGATTTTCATGAAATATGGTACAGGGGATCCCATGAGTTTATCGCCACCTACAGGTATAGATAACTCTTCAACTAATAACATTCCAATCAGCCACGGCTGTGTTTAAGGCTCATTGGCAAGCGTCAGCATGTAGAGACCCTAAAAAAGCATCGTCTCATGTTTTTTCTGAAAAGGTCCTTATTATGTTACTAGTGCCTAATTAGTTGAACATATTCAGCACAGAAAACACCCAAGCATTTGTTGAATTTGTCTCGCATATATTTAGTAGAAAAGCAGGGTACGCTACTAACAATTAGAAATTCTTAAAATACCTCTTTACTTGAACTGCATACAAAAATTGATGGTACAGTTAAAATACTTCCCAAGGATGGATTTTAAATGTGCTAAAATAAATCAAGTTTGTCTTCACTTCTCAAAGTTACAGCTTTGCTTTCTCTCACAGGTTGTCGCTAAGAAGTACCGCAACTACGACATCCCCTCAGAAATGAAGGGGGTTTGGCGGTACTTGAAGAACGCTTCCACACGTGACGAGTTCACCAACACCTGTGCTGCTAACTCAGAGATCGAGACCGCCTACAAAGACGTGGCGAGGAGACTGGCCAAGTAATTCGCCAAGCAACCCCGAGCTCAGACAAAATAAACTAGTAACACAACACAAAAAACCCCAATCACTTTTCAACATAAATGTGACTGTCCTTTGAGTCTTGTTCAGTGGTATTTTCAGGTCACATACCTTATCTGTCTGTCATAGTCAGATATTGCAGGGTGGCTTACAGGCCCACTGCTTTAGTTATGTGGTGTTGCAATTGCAAAAACAGACATGGCAAAAGAGAAGTGGAGCGGACGGCAAATCAAGCACATTTAACTTCAAACCACGTTCAAATTTTGCAGCTATGAAACTTTTGACATAACACTTTTCAAACATGATTGTGTCCCGTCCTGTATTTATTTCTCATAACACAAAGCTCTCTTTCATACAAACTCCAGCGGTCCGCACGGCCAAACATTTTACTAGTTGCTGATGTCAGGGTCGTTCACTTTATTTATTCCTAAACCCACAGAAGTCTAGTCTGACTCCAGTGTTTATTATCAAGCTTCTGGCTCCAGGGGAGACACCTTGATTCATCTATGACTGATGATTGGCGCTATAAATGTTTTGCTTAATATGACTGTTGCGATCTGCAGATTTATTTTGATTGTCGGTGTTGCTGTTTGTTTACTCGAGCTTGTACGTATCTTGAAGATTCACTCCTGCTTTTGAACGATTGATTTTAAGAAAATTTGATTCAAACCAATTATTTGACATGCTTGATGATGTTAGTTGCAAAAATATTTAGCTGACATTGATAACTCAGTACAAAGCTCGTTTATGATTTGTTTGCATGCATGAATCTCATTTAAAATGTCATATTTAAAAGCTGCTTTCCAAGATGTGAAAAATCCACTACTATGTGCCTTTATTTGGAAGTATTCAAAATCCATGCCAATGTCACTGATGGACTCAAAACATGTATTGCAGCCAGAGAGGAGACATTTGTTCTGCCTCTAGCTATGTTCAGTGTAGGTATTGATTTTGTCTTCAGTTACACATGATATTATGAATGGAGAGTATTTATTTAGCAGCCCCAATCAGGCCTGATTAGGTAGAGCCATTAAGGCTTTGATGGAAAGCGTCTTCCAGGCCAGGTCCGCGATGGTCAGAAGAAGCCTGCCCTCCAGCCCTTCATCAAAGACACATTTCCTCTGCTTAGCCCATCATCATCCACAGGTTAAAGTTCAAATGTTTCATTGTCCAAGCCGAGAGACGATGGAAATTTGTCTTGGGGGGCTTATCGTCTTTGGCTTGATGTCAGGCTGCAACTATAGCGAGACTTCCTTGCAGAACCATAAGGCTCTTGTGTGGTTTGGACAAACATATGATATGAAATTGGAGCATGATGACTGAAAGCCTTGCTCATTGCGAAGCTCTACAAATAAAATAATATTTTCACAGATCTGCTTCTGCCTTTTCTTTTCTTTTCCAGCGAGGTGATCAATCAACACTGATACTTCGGAGGGTTGTCATGAAGGGAGAGGTGTTTGGTGTGTGTCTGTGATAGCAAAGGTGCCGCTAGAGCAGGGATCCACGTTCTGAAAAGGGTTAAGTGTGCCTGACTGAGTTGATCAAATTCAGTGGTCCAGGTCTTTTTCTCCATCCATGAGAGAGAGAAAGAAGGAGAGAGAGTGATGACCGTTGACAGGCTTAAATAGAGGCTTCCATGCCAGGGATCAAACGCCATCCCTCTTCTCCACTCTCTCATTAAGATGGAAAACCCGAGCGCCGCCATCCGATCCGTCTCCATTTTTCCTCAAAGGAGTCTAACTTGAAAGATCTGCGCCTGTCGGATTTACAATGGTGGGCGAGTGGTGTTTACTGAGACTCGACCGTGCCAGAAACAACAGTCAAAGAAAATAAATGGAGCCTGCCTAGTGTTTCCACAGGAGTAAGGAAATATGGAGCGAGACTTGTGCCTTGCTGTTTGGTAATTAGTACCTAAACATCCCTGTCCTTGGATCCCATCGCTCACGTCCAACATTTCTGCAAGCTGGATAATATACAGTGGAGCATTAACGTCAAACACGTCTGGTCATGGGGTCTGGCACGCCACATTAATCTGTTTCTACACTCCCAGTGGATCTAACAGTCGCTGGCCTTGGCCACCTTAGCACGGGGAGTCCACATAGGCGGACAGGGACTCGCACACGGCGCACTTTTATAGCCAGGTTTACTAAACCTTTTCAGCTCAGGCATAAATTGTCTAAATTGAGCCCCGCTCTGAGACCTGAGCTGATTAAAACAAACTGGCGTGTTTGACGTGTGAGGACCCACCAGAAACAGACCTGTGATCCAATTAAGGGCCATAGTTTAAGAAATACTGCACACATACAGACCTCAGTGGTGCTTACCATAGATATTGTACCCAGGAGACGGACCCATATGTTTCAGTCTGAGGCGAAGTTTTCTTTGACCTCATACTGTAGAAACCCTATATTATCCATGTACTTTAACGGCAGGAGCAGCAGAAAGGGCTTTGCTTGTTGGTTCATCTCGTACAATATCCTCGCTGCTCTTTCAGTTTGGTCACCGTCATTAGTTTGACGTGAAACAACATCTAAATGTTATTTATTGGCTACAATTCTCAAAATGAATGCTTTTATATTTTTCTTGTGTCATACAAAGCGATAAAAGGACATGTCAAATACTTGAATGGAATGATAACAAGGCTGTTTCCATTAGTGAAAAAATAACACTCATATTCGCTACTTAATCCAGATCATCTTTAGATACTGGGCTTGTCTTTGATCCATCTAACACTTATTTATCACATTTTAGAAACATTTGGCTTGTATTTCCTTTCATAATGGCAAGGAATTGACAACTGCCTCCTTAAATAGAGTGATAATAAGTGAGAAGTACAAATAGTTTGAGCAGAAGTTTACCCTCCTTCTCCAATGACAAACCCCTATATTGAGAAATTCTATGTGACATCAGCATCAACCTATTGAGAAGGTGGCAGCTGAGAACCTGCATGCCTGAGAAGGAAGTGTCTAATCACAGCACGCCCGGCAAACGACAGAAACCATGTCATAACAGTAGATCATGTTTAAAGAGCTGCGGAAGACGAGTCCTCATCCCCTTCCACTCGGAGACAGAGAGCGATCTAAGAGAGTATCAAATTCTCCGCAGGTCCCCCAGCCCTCCTCCGCTCGCCTGCCCTCGGAGGCTTGAGTGACTTGTGGTGAGTCTTGATGGGGATTATTGATCTGCCTGGCGCGCGCCTGCGGTTTCGGCGCAAGACTGACGACCTCACCAGAGAGAGTTCTTGGCAAACGTCGGCCCCTGTCTAAGATCAGCGGTAGAGCCTTGTAGAGGCATGGACAGGTCTGTCCTGGCCTGAAATTTGGGCTTTATGAGCTCGGAGCCAGGTGACCAAGACATTTTTCTGTGTATTTAAATAATCAGGCCCGAATTTCAGAAGAAGATAACAACAAACATATCTGATTGGACAGCAGTAGTTGGAATGGGTAACCATGTCTGCAGACAGCAAAGCCCCGAGGTATTTATGCTCTCCGTTAGACTTACTGGTTAGAGTTTCTGTTCCAGTCGTGGACCACATTAAATAATCCATGGTCACTGGAGAAGGATGTGGACACTGTGCTAATTATGTGAGATGATGATGTCAGGTATTGATACCTACTGTACTAGTGAGCCAGAATATTTCCCACTATGCCGTGTTCCAATGTATATAACCGCGCTGTGGCGACCACACTCGCTATACGACCACACTCGCTATACGACCACACTCACATCCACATGTCGGACATGTCTGGA
This sequence comes from Notothenia coriiceps, assembly GCF_000735185.1. Classification (NCBI taxonomy): domain Eukaryota; kingdom Metazoa; phylum Chordata; class Actinopteri; order Perciformes; family Nototheniidae; genus Notothenia; species Notothenia coriiceps. The sequence continues at coordinate 66,681 of NW_011362296.1, forward strand.
TCCTCAGCAGCCCTCACACATCCGCACTGTCAGACGGGCTCTCACTTTATCATTCATAGTTTTAAATCATCGCTTCGCCTGCAGGAAACACGCAGCATTTTATTTTCCAGTCATAAACCATAAAACTTGCCTCTAACACGAGTTATGATCCTTGGAGACTGAGAGAATGAATGTTTAAAGCAGAACCAGACACGATGGCGGGCATCTTTCTTCCCCCTTTTCGCCTGGCATCCCCTCATGGCTATGGTCGTGTGGTGGATTTTCCAAAAAGCCCCATCATGATCTTAATGTCACCAGGGTTGTATGTCATTTAGCAGTGAGCTGGATCTCACTGCTCCGAATTACCAGTCCATTGGTTCTCAATTAACACTCGCCTGATAACATTTGAACGGCCCTTCATCTGACAGGAAGAACACATAGGGCTACTTCATGTTTAAGTTAAAGGCAAAGATGGGACCCCTGCCCACATTTTTGACATTTTATTGCCTAGCTGAAACCTATGGAAAAAACCTGTTTTGCATGAATATTTGGCACCAATCGAACGTTCATGCTGTCTAATGTTCTGTACACTCGGTGGTGCTGCAACAGTTTGACAGCCGAGATGGTGTATAATTTGAAACACTGACATGAAGCGGAGGCCTTGGACAAAGAGGTCTTTTGTTTGTGTGTTTGGTCGCTGTCCATGGTCCTGACACTCACATTTTCCCAGTAATTCCGTCTTCTTTTTTCAGGCAGTGGGGCCATGTATCAGATTGCAAAATCTGAAATGGCAGAAATCCTTAAATGTATGCTTTTTCATGTTTCATAAGTGCACTTTTCTCTGAGCTGCGTTTCACTTAGCAGCAAATGGTTTCGGGGAATCAAATGTTTCCAAAGCAGGCTAAAGACACGAGGTTGCTCTAATCTAGTGATGAATGGATTCTGGTGCTGGATGTCAGGACGCCTTACAACCTACCATGTCTGTGAAGAACTGGGCCGCTGCCTGGATGCTGCTCGCCTGCCAATTGATAATTTCTTTTATTACGGTTCAAAAGTCTCGTTTACCTTCCCCCCTCTCTATGAGGGTGAAGAACATTTAATATCTGACATTCATTCACGGAGCAAAACTTCTTCTACGGGCTGAAGTCCACAGACGCAGAACGTGGGGTGTTGGAACTTTAGTACGAGCAGCACTAACATTATAAGAGCTAGTTTGGCCACATCCAGCTTGCCTGTGGCTGTATGGAACACCATATGGGTGGGCCCCTCAACCCGGTCCCTAAGGTTACATAAAAAAAAGCCACTAGAGTGCGCCAGAGTACACAGTTATTGTTGACTCAGTTTGAAGTTCTCCTGGAGCTGGAGGGGGGTTGCTCAATTACAATCAGATCAAATTAAGATCTGTTTTGTGTGTTTTATTGTGGGCAGGTTCCTCAGCACAGAGATGGTCTTCCACTGAGAAATTAAAGTGGCCCTTTTCCATTAGTTAAAATTAGATATCATTAGATTAGAAAAGGTTCAGGGAGGTCACGCCGAGTCGACAGGCAAAGCCCACACTAGAGAGTTCATTGCCCTGAGTTTATCTCTGGACCAAATGAGAAATCAAGATGCATAGATTCCTGCAGAAAAGTCACACAAACACATACCCACAGCCCTGTTAGTGCAGACGGAAACATAGGCAGAGATATACTGCTAGTGAGTGGTATGGGACCCTTGAGGATCACTTCCCGCCTGAGCTGCTCCCCTAAAACGTTTGGAGAGGTCAAGTAAACAGTTTGTATGGGCTGTCATCTCTCTGTGTGTGTGTGTGTGTGTGTGTGTGTGTGTGTGTGTGTGTGTGTGTGTGTGTGTGCACAGTCATCTGATTGGAGTGGGTTTGTCTCCTCGTAAACTCCTGTTTGTGTTCCTCTCTTGTGGTTACATAAGGAAGAGAGTGCAGTCCTCTTTCTGCTGCTGCTGCAAAAACGATATGACCTGGTATAAAAATCAAGCGCACATCATCACTGGCATCATTCTTCAACCACTAAATTCAACAGGGACAAAAACTCCACACCAAGCCCTCTTAAATGAGTCTGCCTCGGCTCCGCTGTCTCTCCTGTGCATGCAGGACATTATGCAAATGTATCTGGGTGTCTGGGTCCCGTTGCTCCTCCGGAGTTCATTATTATAATTGCTAGACATGGCTGAGAACGCTGCAAATGTGAACCTGAAACCAGCAGGATCCTTTTTTTCCATGCAATCTATATTCAGGGAAATCCTGAAAATGTTTCCAATCTGAACGCTAAAAAAACATAGATCTCCTTCTCTTCTCTCTCTGTGTTTCAGCATGTGTACGTGTGTGCGTGCACACTTAGATTGGCTCTATTATGTCTTGGAATAATGTAAAACAGCTTCCCTGGGTCTCCCTGTCTCTGTTCATGTCTCCATCTCTCTGGTTTCGCAGTGTACCTTTGAAATGATGCCATGACAGAGGCGGTGGCAGTAGTAGTGTTCTGGCTGAGCGTGCCGTTAGGGGCCCCAGCCTTAGCCACTGTCCAAAGACAATGTTGGTGCAGACAGAGCTGCAGACCAGAGATGACACCGTTAAAGTGCTTCTTGTGCGCAACACGTTAAGAGATCTGCTTAACTGTTCCAGAAGTGTGGACAATGTCAAATGTTATAGGATAATTAAGAGTACTCTCAGACAGTTGTGGTCCTTTATATTTAAATACAAATTTCAGCAGAAATATAATCCAAATATGAAAACATTAAGGGGAATGAGCTCGAGACACACACTTTTTTATTTAGGGTTTGTGAGATCACCTGGTAAAATAACCAAAAGGCAAACTTCTCCTTCTCTCTCATTATGAATAAAATACAATCTAAGAATATGCAGCCTGAATATTTTTTATTTCAAAAACTGGATAAAAGATGTCTCCTACAATCAGTTATTGAAGGCACCACAGTTGGATGGGTTGTGGTGTCAACAAAATCTTGTTTTGCACACAAGTCTTGAATTGCTTTAAAGATAATTGACAAAAAATGCCTTCTGTGTCAAATTCTTCACATGACTTGACTACAGTGTATGTATGCAACGTCTATCACTAAATAGTTGTGCACTTTCTTAACATGTTATCTTCAAATGTGGGCCTGGCCAAGCTACATTTTGTACATCACACATATGAAACAGCCAATCGCTGTTTAACACGCAAAATACCGACATATAAACAGGCCGTTGGCAGTTGGCACAGCACGGACAAATAAACTAACCTGGAAACTCTACCGCTGAGGGGACTTAATTAACAGCAGAGAGAGAGAGAGAGAGAGAGAGAGAGAGAGAGAGAGAGAGAGAGAGAGAGAGAGAGAGAGAGAGAGCTAAAGTTAGCATTAGCATACTAAAAGTGACAGCCAACATTTGAGCTTGCATTTTTGGTACGTAAACCACACTCATGAACTTCCTACAAAACTTACCAAACACTCCCACCATATGTTATTGTTTGTTTCACAACCACTCGCACTGTATCAGCCACTGCAGTTACAAGCTAGCAAGCTAACACACAACATTAACAAATAAGATGCTAAATACACTTACCATTCTAATACGACTGCTAGTCCCAGACGGTAGTGCACAACAACCTCCTTTTAATAACACATATTTCAGAATTTGTATAATGCAGTCTAATGGATAAAAATGGATACAAATAAAGCAGACGCAGAAACATTTCTCCAGATCGCGAGACTGGCGGGTCTTTGCTCAGACTAGCGCGAGCGTGGGCGGGGCCAGATCCAGAATTACTATGAGTAATGAGTAAACAAATATATTACTTCCAGCCTATTTTTTGTTTAGTTTTTTGTTTGTATGTGGAAAACTATAATATAATAATGTTAAACGAAACATATATAATAAAAGAGTATTATATATAGTATAAAACTTACCTGGAGGCAGATGAAAAGTAGTTTTTAGATAATCTCTATACACATGCATATTGCCTTTTTTTAAATTAAACAAAAACGTATTTCAGTGAAGAGAGAAGATTAAGAGCAAACATTAAGTTACAAAATTCCTATTTTATTCTTAAAACCAACAACATGTACAATCACAATGCCAATTTCACTCAATGTTGTCAGGTCTGTGTGTCCCTTTAAAAAAAAAAACGTACTTGATGTTTGTGAAACGTACCAGCAAAATCTAATGGGGTCTCCATTAGCTTTAGTTTCCTGACAAGTGTTCATGAGAGAAGAAGCATAACAATATACATAACAAGTAAACGTAACATAAGAGCAGGGTAAGGTATGGTTCCTGGATATCATACATGTGGATCATTAAATAATACAAGGTTTTTGATGACAGTTTTTATACAACATTTAACCAAAGGAAAGAAAAATGACAAACCTCTTGTGTTCTGATGAAAAAGAACACAACACTAACAAAAGCAGATAAGAACAAACTGGGATGTCAGTGCTGCATTGATGTGTAAACAGTTTTTAAAAGACCATTTCCTGCCTAAAGTTTGGAAAGAAAAAAGATGATTAAAAAAAGGTCCAACATATGTGCATAGTTACTATGGAGACATTAACCAAATTTGTATTGGAAAAAAGCTTTAAAATCACAACAATCTAAAATGTTTTATTTGCTTTCTCGTGTTACACTGTAACAGCAAAATGATTTTTCGTTTGGGCTGGAGCAGTTGGGGAAATGTAGTTTGACATGTTCAATTCCATTAAGTGAGTTCAGAACATCCTCTGCAGAGACTGGAAAACAGGCGCTGCGTGCAAACCTTCAATGAAAAGCTTGAAGTCTGATCCTTGGACAGGGCCATGTTTTTCTCAGCTTTTTCAAATTGGGTTATTATATTACCTTCATGCACTGAATATCATATTGTATGAAAGCAAGAAAAACGCTTTTTTTCAAACAAATACCAACTGCCTAGTGAGATCAGATTCAACTCCAATGTAAATGGCTTGTTTGGCCAAGTGTTATCCATTTTGAGTGTGCATATGTGTGTGTGTATGTTTGACTCCACTGGTGTTATATCTGCACTGAGGACCAAAACCACGAGCCCTGCTGGCAGCCTGCCGCAAGTGCTGCTAGAAAATAAAACAAGAAATAAGTGCTTTATGAAACAAACATACACAAGTCTCCCATATTTTTTGGTTACTAGTTTGCTGCCAGCAGCTGCATCCAATCATTTCGGTTTCTGCGCTTTTTTTTCTTTTAACCCCAACACTTATTTAAAAATCTCACATATTCATTTTAAATGGGAAAATATCAGACCTCTGCCTCAAACTGTTGCCACAGAATGATTTTAGATTGTGACTCGGATAAGTGAGGAGAAATCGGTTAGGTAAACCATGTCAACAAAAGCAACAAAAATAAGGAAAATAAATAAATGTCTGAAGGAATGTCACAGTCTCTTTGTCTTTAACGGTGATATTTCTCTTCCAGTCTCAGAGACTGAAAGAGATCAATTCAAACAAACAAAGTACCCGTGTGTGTCACACACTAAGACAAACTTTTTCAAAGCTATCTTCTGCACATGATATGAACGCTACAATAGACTTGGCATGTTTTTTCTGATAATCTTGACAGATGATTCAGCCACATTGGATATGAAAAAAAAGATATGCAGATCTACAAAATCTGTATTGATTTGAGATCAATGGATAATTCCAGTCCTGAGGAGTTCATGTATCGTAAAAGAAGCAAACCTTAAAGTCTGACCCGCTGAGTGCACCATTAGGCGTGGCACCATTATAGAGTTTGTATAAATGTACCATTTCTTATTTGGACAAGAAGATTCATATGTATCTGTGTGCATGTCAGACTAGACCAACGAAAGAAATCAGAACGAATTCCCCCTAAAGGATAATTATTTGTTCCCCCATTGAAGCTCTCTATCATGGTTTGTTGCCAAGAGGCACAATACGAGTTATTGCTCAATAAATACCAAAGGTTTCATTCCGAGCCAAATGTGTGTCAACGCCTAGCGAGTATGTCGGGCTCTTAACGTGTGGAGCAGTTAAACTGAAAGTTACACCAGGAGAAAACATGTTGCAATACTCTTTGGAAATTACATTTCATATTCGAAACGATTCAAATCTTTGGGTACTACAAAAGAAATTAAAAGCTCTCACTTATTTAAATTACTTATCAAAAAGAAAAGAAAATAACATAATTTTAACTTAGTCATATAGATGCATCAAAAATATTCAGATTACACTTCTTTGACTCAAGTTTCAAATACAATACATAATTTATGGCTTTATAAGTTAAAACTAAGAAAACGCCTCAATCTACATCCAAGTTTCACCCACAATATACAAGTTAAATTAAATGGTTTAAAGCAAATTTACTGTCCATACCACTTGAGGTAACATATGTGTTACTCTCATCACTTGCTACTCAGTGCCTTACTTGCATCTTGATATTGTCGTAGTACAAAAACATGCTCTGCAAAAAGCCTTATTGAAATACAAACACAATACAAAAGAGGCAGTCTTATACAAATATTGTTGAAGCATCCCTTAGCTTGTGGATTATAATGAAATCTAAAGAATGTCTCATCCACTTGGGCCTAGTATACCACAATTGTCTTGTCTCATTATTGCTGTGAGAATGACTCCCTTTGTAGTGCCTTGGTCAAAACACATTCCAGGAAGACGAGTCCATACAAGTCTGGCTTTTTTTCTTTTTTTATCTCAACCTTCATTTCCAAGTACCAGGAAGAGATAGCTGATGAGAGCTCAAAAATCCCCTTTTTAATTAAAAAATAAAGGTTTTGTGCTTTCAAACCATGACATCATTTGACTTCCCCTCTCCGTCCCCCTTTGGTTTTCTTCAATACGGCCTCCAGACGGCTTCATCCATGCGGCCCCCGGGGTTGAGGACAGTCGGGGAGTTACTGTGGCTCCCGTCGCCGTCCACGCCTCCCTCCGTCTGGCTGGGCAAGTTGGGGTTCACCAGGGAGGTGCCCGTGGAGGCGCTAGTGCAAGGCGGGATCATCCTGGAGGGCGAACGATCCCCGCCGGGAACCATGGAGAACTGGTAGGAGCCGGAGGACGCACCGTAGTAGAGATAGGGCGTGCTGCTGGTCTGGAAGGGGCCGCTCTGGCTCTGGGTGGAGCCTGGGTATGGGGGGGGAAGGTAGGTATGGTAGTGCGCGCTGCCCAGCGACATGGCGGAGGTGACGGGCGGGGTGTAGGTGAAGCCGGTCGGGTAGTGCATCCTAGGGCCCGTGTAACGACTATCTGTGATGGAGGAGAGGCTCGGGAACTGGCGCTCAAACTGACCCGGGAACGGGCTCAAGTCAGAAGAACCTGTTGAAACATAAAAAACATAATTACTTTACAATTCGCAGTAAAGCACACATCATCATAGAAGCAGAAATCGTTTCATAGCGGTTTGTCAGCTTTGATTTAGTGAAACTTGTATTTTTGGATACTATACGTAATTGAATTGAACAAATTAGTCCCTTGAGGGGCTAAACAGTAGTAAACTGAATAGAATGTAATCAAATATTTCAAGCCAAAGAAGTGTATTAACCAAATTAGGAAAATACTTTAGCTAATGGATGTTGTGTGCAGAGCTATAAAATATTATTAATCAAAAAATATTATCATCTTCACTGGAGTTTTCCAACCCAGCTCTTGAGGTCTGATAAAGTTAACAAACACATCAGAGACGTTGTGCGCATGCATATCCCTTAATATGTTTATGCCTCTGCATATTTATGTTTCTGTGTGTGTGTTGGCACATGTCTATCTGTATAACTGTTTATGCATGCAAATGTGTATGTGCAAACGGTGTGTGTGGGTGCATGTGTTTGGTGGGGGGGCTGATGGTGTGTATGTGTGTGTGAATACTGTATGCACATAAAAAAGCAGTTGGGATGAATCAGGAGCTGCACATGTGGAAACACTTTGAGCAGAAACAGTTTCCATGAGATCCATAATGAGGCAGGGCTGAGCTCTGATGTGGCTCCTCTCCTCGCCTCCCATCGGCTCCAGCGTGTGTGTGTGTGTGTGTGTGTGTGTGTGTGTGTGTGTGTGTGTGTGTGTGTGTGTGTGTGTGTGTACGTGTGCATGTGCAACAAGCGAGTGAGAGCTGAGAAGGAGCTGCTCCATCTCACCCTTCGTTCCTCTCTTTGCTTCATCCCTTAAAAAATACCCGAAAACCACTAACTGGCTGTGGCGAGCTTTGCGCTGGGCGCAGAGTTTAAGGAGAATAGGAGGTCCTCCCCCTCTCGCACTCCCTCCCTCCCTCTCGTCTCCTCTCAGTGGTTTAGTCCAGCCATGGTTCTCTTATCATAAATCACCAGGCGTCTTCCGTGTCACCATGTCTGCTGTGAGAGGACAGGGGGTGGCGGGGAAGAGGAGGGAGGAGGGGGACGCAGTGTTTATGTGCAGGGAGGAATTGCGAAGCCGGATTTGTCGCTAGAGTCAGATAGCATATGCTGCCAATTAAGCCCTTTAAACTTCCTCTTTCCACAAGATCCGTTTGATTCTAACAGAAATAGTAGGTGATTGTCTCCACTGTGAAGGAGCACTGTGATCACAGACGTGACCGACTCTGTTCAATAAACTCCTGATTCCTGCTTTCAACATTTGGACCTATTTTAGTCCTCAAAGGGGCCCTGTGATGATGAGCCAGATCGATCTTTATTAGCTTAAAAGAAACCAGAGTGGAACCATGTCAAAATATTTAGAAAGGGTTTTTACAAAGTCTAGAAGAGCATCACTTCTGAATTAGGTGTTTTTACTTGACTGATGAACTCTTGCAACCCATTTCTTAGCGACTGTGACATTTCAGATGAGCTGGATTGTGTGTGTGTGTGTGTGTGTGTGTGTGTGTGTGTGTGTGTGTGTGTGTGTGTGTGTGTGTGTGTGTGTGTGTGTGTGAGTGAGTGAGTGTGTATGAGTGTGACGCCGCAGAGTTTGCTCTGGAGCATCCATATTCTGCTCGTACTTGTTGGTATGTTTCTGTGGCTGGATTCTGTTACAGCGCAGCCTGGCGCGGTGTCAACTTGATCTGCAGAGATCTGAGAGCCTTAGTCGCATCACTTAGAAGGCATTAAGTGCTGGAGGTGTGCGAGTGGGCCAAGGTGGGAGGAGAGTTTTTTTTTGTTCGAGCCTGTGTTTGTGCGCATGCACGTGTGTCACTGAGAACAAAGCCTGACGCTCATGAGATGAAAGCAGAAGGGAAAGACCAAAGTAATCATAGCTGACAAGGCAGCTGGCTGGATTTTAAACCCTTTCTAATGCAGAGTCACACGGCTGTGTCGCGTAATCACTCACCCTCGTTCAGGGCACACACCCACACCCACACCACACACACACACACACACACACACACACACACACACACACACACAGGAGTGTGTAGTATGTTAGCACAAGAAAACAGAGAGAGAAAAAAAAAGCAGTGTAGGGAAAAAAACTCTCATGGCAGTGAGTCAAACAGGTGTACGGGGGAGAAACTTGTCTGGCGGCATGTAGGGAGTTTAAAGGAGCTTTCAGGTTGGGGGAAAAAACAGAGACAAATTGGAACACAGATGCTGCCGTTAAGGCAAACACACTGGCTAAGTCAATTACCCAGAATGCCTTGTGAGAGTGCCGTATTGCTATAAAGACACTTTATTTGTCAGCCTGTTATTATCCCTGGGCCTGTTATTACCCATACTCATCTGGGATCAAAGGCTTGGAGAGGGGAAAAACGGAAACAATCCTTTTTTTTCTTTTCTGTCGTCCACGCCATCCAAACCGCTCTCTGGAGAGTCAGTGGGACAAATCTTGTAATTTGAGAATGAGCCAATAGCAGCTCGCTATGTATGTAAGTCTTTGGTAAATGGTAGCACATGGATCTTTTTGTAGTCTTTGTTTATGTTTCTGCTTTTGAGTGGGAGCTTGTCGTATATCGCTTAAGAATATGTATTATCTGGATCATTTGTGGCGATTTAAGGAGATAAAGTAATGGATCTACCTGGCAATCGTCTAGGCACGTCACTGATGGCAGGCAGGCCCGTGCCTCGGCTGGAGGAGAGGGGGGTGGTGGAGTGGACGGAGGGGGACGCCATGGGACTCAGGTAGGACGGGTACGTCTGTTCATACGACCAGGGAGGAGAGGACTGGGACTGACGAGGGTCTGATGGGGAGAAGGAAAGCGAGGTAAGGAAAGGAAGAAGGAGATAAATAGATATAAAAGACAAAGAATAGTTCCCAGTGGCCCATTGTCTGGTTGATATGTTCATTTACTTTGGAAAATTGACCAAAGATTATACAACTGTTGAATTCTAGTGTCTCTGTCCTTAAGTTTAGAGGTAAGTATCAGTTGGACGCGTTATGCAACATCCTCCGTAATGACACATCTAATGTTTACCTTCCAAGAGAAGATCTTCCTGTTTGCCTTATAAAACATTGTGCTCGCAGCTGAGGACAGAGAGCCTTGCTGGCAAACAACCAAGATGTAAACACACTGGTAGACAACCAAGAAAACAACCGCCACACACACTTTATTGTGTATGTCTGTGTTGCAACAGTATCGGAGAGCATGAGAGTTGCTCGATATTGCATTTTATGGGATCTATTTGTATGTGTTATGATGGAATTAGCTTACTAATGTGTAGTGATTTACAATCTCTAACTCAGGGATTACTGCACAGGGTATGTGCCAGGAGTTGTCGACATGCAACAGAGATTAAGAACATATTGAGTAAGCTTTAGTTTTTGGTATATGTTGTTATTAAATGTGCATTAAAAGTAGTAAGCACGATAGCAGAGAGGTCAAAACAGCAAGAAGTCTGAACAAACGTTGAAAGAATAGTTATCTAAAAATTATGAGTTAACAGTTGAAAAAGCTGGCTGAAAGTATTAATGGATGAAGGTTTGAAATGGTTTGGTTAAAAAAGAAAAGAAACAGTTCAAAAACTAAGCTAAAAGCCATGGATTCATAATTCAACATTTAAGATAGTTATCCAAAAGTAGAAATGAATAAAGGGTTAGTATAGTTAAAAAAGGAATAGATAAACAGTTAAAATTGTTAGCTACAGTATAAGTACAAAGGGATAAATGCTTGAGATAAAATCATGTTTATACAATAAAAAAAACGAAAAACTGTTGTGGTATGTACTACGAATGCAAATGCGACACAACTAAATAATTGAAAGTTCAATTGTATGAAAACATTAATATCCACTTTTATATAATTGAAAGTGTAAAATGAACTTTAAACCCATTGTAATTTGTGATGAAAAATCCTGTTATTGGGGGAAGGCCGGACAACAAAAGGTCAGGAACCACTTCTTTAATCAAAGCTGAATTTGGATATAAACTTCATCCTTCACCTCTAAATATTTACTCTGGAGATTTGTTTTGCTCACATGCAATTAAGGTCCAGTCCAGTGTATAATACTCTCTGCCACACGCTGTCCAACCATGCCTCAAATGATCCACTAAGTAACACTACAAAGCCATGGCAGACACTAACTAAGAGCTAAATGACGACCTGTGACGAGCCTACGGAGGTGTGGAGGATCATGTAGCAGCCATCCCCAGCCGTGAGAGATGGTGTTACCTTCTAGGATGTAGATTGATAGAGTGACATGGAGCAGAGAAGGACAGATGATCCAGGAGGCAGTGGAACATACTGCACTGAGCGTTCTGTGGTCCCATCAGGATGTGCACATGGCCCCAGAGTGGGTTTGATGTTTCCCCTCACATACAGTAGAGTTGAATACACTTTGTGACTTAGCCTTCTTGCTTTTTAAGTGATATGCTTTAGGATTTTGGAAAAAACATTTAATATTTTGAAATTTTTGAAAAAATAAAATGTATGCGTGGACATGTTATCTGAAATCTGAAACATTATAAGGAATATTTTCAGATATTTATCTTAAAGTCACAACATTACAAACTCATTATGCTTAAGGACATAAACTAATATAAAAATAAATTGATGTAAACCTAACAAGTTGTCTTGTTTCTTTTGAAGTACAATCTTTTTTAAATGTTATAATACAGCAGACTGATCATGACCATGTGTATATATAAATATACATGATATATATAAATATAGCCCATATATATGTTGAATGATCTCCCAGCCTAAAATATATGAATTATTAGGGTCATTGTAGGACATACAAAAGAAATATAATTTTAAATATTTGTAATTCTGGATAACATTTTTCCTTTGTCACTCTGTTAAAAATGTACCCGGTTAAGGTTTTGTTTTATAACCCTATTAAATGAATCCTGTTCAATGACAGGAGCCACTTGGGGGAGCCAACCCATTTCATTAAGGGGGTCAGAGGTCAATAGCAGCTCCAGTTCACTAAGATCCTGCTCTACCACACTTCCAAAGAGTGGATGCTTGCTGTAATGTTCTTAAACTCTATCTTTTCTGTGTCTGAGACTAGGAGTTGAGAACCGGCTGCTCACCTGTTATCTGCGTCTGTCCCTGCGGGTTGAAGGAGTTGTGCCCTGTGTTGAGACTTTGCCGGGGGCCTTGATTGGGAATGGCCACCCTCACCCTCATCCTCTCGAGCTCACTGAGGCGGTCTGAGAAGAGCCCAGTCTTTGGAGGGTCCTCGAGTTTCTGACGATGTCCTGGGGACACAGGAAAAACAACTATTTATTAGTTAGGAAGTTTCAAGGTGCAGGGGAAAAAACTGTACTTGATAATGGTGTTTATGCGTGCTGTTTTGTACAAATCATTGTTAGTTTTTTCTCTTGGAAAGAAGGTTGTCAAAACCAAGGGGTTCTCCATAGTGTCAAAATGACTCAGTTCTTCTGTGTGCCATGCCTAACCTGGTAAACACAGTTTGTGCTCCTAAACAAAGAGAAGGTAAAGAGAGGCTTTTGGGATGGGATGCAACTACATCCTGCCAACTAACAAAGACTTAACAATCATCTCTCACCTTGCATCAGAGCATTAGAGAGAATTACGAGTGTGTGAGACATTGCACGTATATTTAGTTTTAACCTGAGGCTTCTTCATCAGGTAAACACAAGCTCTCACGCCATCACACAATTATCCCCACAGGAGTCGTAACTTATGCCAAAAATGTATATCTTTTCCGGCATTCCTCTGCCAATAGTTGTACACCCTTTATTGCCCTGATTATACTCTCATCTCTTTTGGGCTAACTCCAGACCCCTTCAATATACAAATACATGCACATTGCAAACACACAGGACATCACAAGACAGTGCGTCAATTGTGACCAATTCTATCCCAGCAGCCATGTGGGCCCTATATTAAGAACCACAACAAATATGTTCCCATGGGGCGCAGGCATAGACTACAGTTTAGCTAAGGTGGGGTAGAAAGAGAAGCCTGTGCACACACAGTCCTTTTATCACTGACACAGGTCTATGTTGGTGCGTCTGTCTGGTCTCGCACTAGTTCTCCTGTAAAGGCGGTAAAGTAAATATCAAACAGAGGTAGGTAGAAACTCCTGCTGTGCTTGGCGGGGCTCCAGTTGGCTCAGGCAGAAACAACGAGCTACTTCAGAATCCTGCCCAACCTGCCTGCTGCCTGGGAACAAAGACCTGACACTACAGTTACGGTAACGATCGGTGTCAAGTAAGGAGATCATCTCTCTTTGCAGATTCTTTTGTCCCTTCAATATCAAATAAAAACACCAGAAGACATTACAAATAATCATTTTAATCCTCTGTGTATTATTTGTCCATTACAGCAAGTCTGGAAAAAATATCAACCACAGAAATGCTTTTATCAGATCATTTGATGCTTCGCAACAAATTCATTTATTCCGAACAAATATTATGGAATTCTGACTTGAGAATGGCAGGAGTGAAGATGCAGCCAGTGACAGTCAGACAGACCATGATTTGTTTTTATTACAATGACGTTACCATACTGGCATCATCAAGTTCAAATAAACAGACAATCTCATCATCCGCTTCTTAACATAGATGACTTGGAAGGGGGATAATAAGGGCTACTTGCAAAACCCTCAGCTTATTGAAGTTTCTTTTTCTTCATAACATAATTCATGGCTATATTTCATTAATAATATTTCTCTGGATAATTTGTGCCTTACTTTGGCGTTTCTCATCACTCTATGCAAGCTGTGCCCAGTCAATCATAGCATTTCCATTTTCAACAGACCAAATTTCTATTCTAAAAAAGCCTCGGGACACAGTGCGGGCTTTGTGCACAGGCCGTCTCCTAGTGATGGGAATAAATAGCAATGGGAGACCGAGGGAGATGAGGGGAGACAGAGAGGGACAGAAACGAGGGGGAGGAGGCACATGGAGAGGAAGAGACCCTGATGACCAGTAAATTAAGAGTACTGGATTGAGCTCAACCAGTCAGCAGACACAGTGGTGAACACAGAGCACAGCGAATGGTGAATAGTTAAAGGGTTTAGGATTTCGACTTGTGTGAGGAAGATCCCAAAATACAGACAGATATTTACATTTATATTTAAGGAGATAAAGATAGATCAACATGATAGATAGAAGATGTTACTGATAGCTTGTCACAATTTCAGCAACACTCAGCAACCACCCTTATTGTCAAAATACCTATGGATGCAACCCAGTTTTAAAGGAAACCAACGTATTTCTTCTCCTATAGGAATGCAGCATGTCAACCACCACATTCAGGTCCAATTTACACTGCAAACAGCCAGACCTCAAGTCCATTAGTTTAGCCTGCCTTGACAGTAAATACAGTTTTTCATGAGTTAATTACACCTTTTAGACGACAACTGTTGCCAAACACAAGACGTCTCAGCTGTTTTATCGGAACCCTAGCAGGGCGGAGGAATGAGCCGGGGGTATTTAAAGGAGCGGGAAAGGCGGATGATTTCACTGCCGTAGGGAAAGTCCCTGAGATTCCCATCATCCCTGTGAAAACAGCGGAGATTTTCGATAGCGCCTGCCACTTTCCTGCCCAGCCAGCCGCCGGAAACATGGACAGATTCAGACCAGATGTGAGCAACTTGCACACACGCGGAAACACACGAAAAACACACACACACGCAAGAATGGATCTATGCAAACACACGTCTGCGCATGCAATCATGAGTATTTGCACACAGGCACCGTGCATACACCTTTGCACATGCACTTACAGTACAGGCCCGGGCTTGCACATACACAGTAAAGAGATTAATAATGATTAGATAACGCCTCTATAGATAGTATCTGTAATCACACAGTTGCACACTGATCCTAGAATGGTATTATTTCAGCCGTCGCAAAGACATAAGTCTGGATTCAACTCGACCCTTCGGATCTGATAACAGTTAGTAATGGCAAGTAGGCAAACAGAATATAAGTCCTCTGTAATTAATGGCAGCATTAGATTTGATCTGAGCCTGAGCACCGAGATCTTTGACGAACAGTTCCCATATATGTCATGTCTGAAAATATTTCTCCAATACCTAAGCGTTTTTATAGCTTGGGAATTATTCGCAGAGTATTTTTTTCATAAAAAGTGTGCCAATGTGTTTTTCATGACTAAAGATTGTAAAGGGATCGTTTTTGGGAAATACACAAATTTTCTGGGAGTTAGATCAGCAGATTTATACCACTTTCATGTCTGTGCAGAGGGATATGTGTCATTTAACGCCACATTTTCACACCCAACTCTTACATACGTAGACATTTGAGCAATTTTGAACACAGGCTATATGGTGCAAAATATCGGATTTCCAATTCAAATAAATACTTTATTTAAGCTAGTTAAGTAGTCAATGTAAATAGGTCGATGATTGACATCTGGTTAAGACACCAATTTCTTCATAGTACGACACCTGACTTTGATAGCAGTTTTCTATGTGCATCTTATTTAGTCGCAACTGGAAATGCAAAAAATGCAAAACAAAAAGCAAACAATGCATAGCTATAACCCTCAAAATAATGTTTTGAAATTAAGATGGTAACCAGACAATTGAGAATACAAGGCTGTCGAAACACTAAGCCTGCCTTGGGTCTAAAGGGAATCCAATTTGTAACAAAAGAGATTAAACAAGTAAGTGAGATTTAGAGATGCTAGTGGGAACATTTTGTTACATTCAAATTGTGTTACATTTATTTGTAATATGATTCTTAGGTTCTAAGTGAGAAATGCTACCAAAAAGGCATTTATTTTCAACCTCCTCCTAACACCAACACATGAAGTTTCAGATATCACTACAGACACATAACTAGGAAATTATCTTGCCTGCTGCCTGACTAAGGGAGGAAAATTCGGAGCGCCAGAAGATCCTTAATAAATGGGATGATTTATAAATTTGCTGTCACGTCATGCCCTCTAAGCCCTTCAGGCTAGTTTATGATCACTGGGTGAGCTTGGATGAATGTATCTTTGGGGCTGATTCAGAAAAACCCCCATGCTCATGGAGCCTGGGTTGAATCAGCCCGTCTGTGTTTGTATGTGTGTGTGTCAGTCATTTGCAGTGGAACAGCCAGTTAATTCCATGAATGAATACATTGGGTCCATATTTCACTTTTTTATTTGGAGCCCTCACAGTGGCCATGTTGTTTTTGTGAGCGGTCAGAAACAATGAATTATTTCAGGTGGCAATCTGAAACTGGCAGAGCATGGCTCGAAAGGAAAAGCACTGAGTGGGTGACATTCAGACGCCTGTCTACCATGGGGGTCTGGTATAGAGAGAGGAGGAAAGGAGGGAGGGAGGAGACAGAAAAGAGGGTAGATAATAAAAACAGAATTGGGAAAAACAGAGAAAAAATGAAGAAGGGGAAAAAGAGAAAAGGTGCGGGAGATCAGGCAGCGAGCGAAGGAGAGAAGGAGACGGAGGGAAAGGGGGAGCCAGGCTGTCGTGGAGCGCTGCCAGCCGTCTGTGTGGTCCATGCGTTCCAGCCTGGAGGAAGCAAGCCAGGCAAGGCAAAGGCACACACACACAGACGCACATGCATACACACAGACATGCACAACAATTCCCAAAGGCGAAACATTTATTGAACACAAAAACACATTATATACACACTTGTACAATATTGCACAAAGTTTAAATAGCACACACACATACAATCACACACAGTTTGGCTTTGGTGTGCTCCCTAAGCACCTCTCTGGTCAAACTAAAGTGTTTTGATCCAAATCCCTCTGAGATGTGTTTTTCTTTAACTGCCAACCAACTCCGGACCCTCTTCAATAATCTCTATCACTTTTATGATTCACTTTCTTCTCCCCCTTCTCACTCTTTATTCTGCTGTCGTGCTCTCTGTCTCTCCCTCCCACAGAATGATTTTGTGTTTTGTGCTGTAAAGGCCTTGGCACCTCTTCAAGGAACTTCACAAGACATTCAACTGACTGACTGCCTCTGGAAAAGCCTGCAGTCTTTTTTTCTCTTCTCTCTTTTTCCCCCTTTCTCCCTCCCTCCCTCCCTCTTTTGATTCCTTTTCCTCCTGATGTTTCGGGTGAGTTTTATTTGTCCGGCTCCCATTGTTAAAAGCTGTTCCGAGTAAGGCAGCAGCAGATAGGTGGGTGTGTAACTGTCTGAGAGGGGAAAAGTATTGAGTCTTCTCAAATCCTCTTTAAGTACCTGGATGCTGTACAAAAGTATATTCGATCCAAGAACATAAAGGTCCTTATGTTAATGTACATAGTTTAAATGGCTGACATTATTTAAAAAGTGTGGAAAAGTTTAATTTGCATTTTGCACCGAGCAAACACGTCTGTTGACAGAAACAAAGCCAAGGCCTTACAGCATGTAATAGTACCCTACAAGTGCATGTAATGGCATGTGTGTGTTATGACACTGTTCAGAGACCTTTTGGTGTCATCATGACAGACGTGTTAATAAAGGTGTCTCACTTACTCTAGAGTCTGTTTACAGCCAAGGAGCAATGAAGGTGACAGTTTTTTTCAAATAGCTATAATGGGACGTAGCCTGGCAACCACTACTATAAGGTTGTTTAGGTGTGTGGGTGTGTGTTTGTTTGAGTGCATTTGAGTGAGCATGGGTGTTAGCAGTGTATTCAATATGGTGAAACATATCTCATTTGTGGTGTGCCACAAGGCCCAGGTTAAGGTCCGCTATTGTTTTCTGTTGCATGCTGTCTTTAGTGGGCACTATTCACAAATATAATATCCAGTTTCATTTTTAATCACATGACATCCAGCTGTATGTATCAATAGCATTTGGCCACAATAGCAATCTTGTTACTCTCATTAATTACCCTTACAAGCTGAATGTCAAAAATTCCTTTTGATTAAATGGCAATAAAGCAAAATTCCACTTTGTTAGGCATATCCCTAAAAACCTTGACAGTCAATTAACGTTTAACCCATTGGTTCCCAAAATGGAGGGTGCGCCCCCTGGGGGGAGGGGGATGATGAATCTTCACTAAATGTTCAATAACCCACTCTTAAATAAGGCAGACAGGCAAGATTTTCCTTCTGTTGTATTTATTTGCAATTGTGATATGCAGCTAACTTTGTAGACAGACTGCTGCTACTCCCATTCACTTCCAGAAACCTACTACACTTGCTCCTCACTCTCGCTCGCTTTGCACATGCACACAGGTATTCCCCCTCTCTCTCTTAAAGGGACAGGCGGCTTTACTCTGCATGACCCTACATTATAACACACTGGTTGTGTTTTAGATTGGAGTGGAGATAGATTACCCACTGATAGGTAGGAGAGCCATGACATACAATTTATTTTGCCACATCCTACCTATGAGTGAGCTGTGGCCTCAATAGAAACAAAATACAGGCCAACACTGGACAAAAAAGTTTTTTAAAGTCCAAGTAGACTTCTTTAAATCTAAAGATATTCTTATATTGAACAATGCAATTCAAATAAAGTAACAATTACTATTAAAGCTATTATTTTGAACCTATGCAGAAGCATACCTGGAAGTATTATGTGTATGTGTGTGAGTGTGAGTATTTGTGTGTCACAGGAATATTTTGGCTTGGCAGACAGGTCTCCTGGACCACTAATATTGTCTACAGGCCTCTTCACCAAACTTGTTAACACCCTGACCAAAATCGAACCAAAACACGACCCTGTCCCCGAGCCCAGATACCCCCAGACCCTACAGCTTTTAAACTCCCGAGTAAAGACGAACCTGACCGCTAGCCTCCACCGCTAACACACACATCACATGCACTCAGTTATGCAAAGTAACCGCAGCCATATGCCCCAGCGAGAAACAGTACATGTGACGCCACAATGTTTTTTGTCACCTCCTATGTTTGTCTGTGATCAATTAACTATAATGAGAACAGTGGGTTTGGACAGAAAGCCTAGTATATTGTGTTATTACGGCTCGGTTATTATCACTCAGGAAGTTTGTCTCAGCTGGCCGCAGCCACAGCCAGGAGCAGCTGAAAGGAGACAGAACCACCTATAAAAGCATATTGGTTTAAACAACCACTCCCTGTCTATTAGCTCAAAATGACATTTAATGAGGCCTATTAGCTCTGCTCCAGCACTGTGGCTACACTAGACTAATGACACCAATAACACACACTCTCTCTCTGCAAAACATGACATGTGGGTCCGCGCTTGCAGACTCAGGCGCTATGGGACAGACATACATGCATTTGCAATCATATCTACATGCCTCTACGCTTGAACACACACAGACACATACATGTGTACACGCTTGCTGAATTGTTGGTGCAGTGGCAAACCACAGAGTAACCAAGAGCTGTCAAGCGATTAAGCACAATGGGAGCCACAGAAACCGAGTTAGCCTCCCGCTAATAACACAGTCGCCAGAGGGACCTGACTAACCACTTACCATACTCACACACACACTGTAACCTCTGAGGAAAATCATACCACAGATCTTTAAAACAGGGCCTCACTGATATTCGTCACTTTGACCACGCAATTCATTAGTTTAAACTCAGAGCCACAGTTCAGAGATATGAGCCCCGTTTATTCGCGGGTGGTCCGACTTTTTCCCCCCTCTCTGATATTAGATGTGGAACCGCTGGGGGAAATGACATCCCTCAGGAAGACTCATATGGCTACCACAAGGCTCATCAAACACGCCTACACAAAATATCCTTCCTGAGCTTGACACCCACAACCCCGCAAGTCATTAACAGGGAGCAAAACCTCCCAATAACATCAGGAAAATGTAAAAAACATTAATAAAACCATAGGGAATGGTTAATTATTTTAGCTTTTTATACCACTTACCAGCACACGTTAAAATCTTGTGTTATTGTCAGCCTATTTTCCAGAGACAACACAGTGTTTTCACAGAGAAGGGCCACAGAGTAACAGTGTATGTCAAGCTCAAGACAGCCCACTGTTCTTTCTCCGTGTGTCTCTGTTCGGACCCCTCCCTATAGGGGCCCGGAGTTCCAAAGGCCTCCTAATTACCCACTCGTTTAACACAAAATAGAGCTGTAATGGCCGACAAAGCCCCCCCAATGTGTCAATGAAGCGTTCACAGATAGAATCGCAGTTTCGGAGACAGCCGGTGCTCTCAGCTTGGAGTCTCTCCATGCTGAAACCTGGAGGAGGGGAGGTGTGGTTAAGAGGGCACATGTGTGTTTTGCCACCCTCCGACCTCGGCTTAATGACCCCTGAGAGGGAGACGTGTTCTGGCTGTAGTTTCTGGGTAAATTACACCGTCGCTGCAATTCTGACCACTTAACAGCGAAGTAAAGAAGTTCAAGGGTTACCTGTGATGACATACTCCTTATTGCTTAAATTACTGTCCTGGGACTGAAGTTATAAGATGCAGACTTCAACTTTAAAGCTTTGTCTCAGACCACAAATTGAGCAAATAGAAGGGAGGAATAATGACTGAAAGTGTAAAGTCTTTTCACAATGCCCCAATCCCTCACCTTACATCAGGTAATGCTGCCTTTGTCTAGTTTGGTGACTCACAGGCTTACATAAAGGCTTTCTAGACACAAATACAAGACTGCAACTCTGTTAAGACCTAAGTGGGCCTTTTCTAAACAATTTCTGCTCCGACTCCCATCTGCTCGCCACCGAATAACAGAACTTGTTTGAAAGTCATCTGACGGGGGACAGCAGATGCACAGGAAATGCTTTTGATCAAACAAGATGGCTTGAGTGCAATGAGAGTTAGAAGGGAAACAGTGGGTGTGATTGTGAGTACATGTGTGTTTGACGACAAGCATGTGCCTTTGTTTCAGGGTGCGTGTTGATGAACGCTGAATTTCGAGCGTCTGAGGCATTTTTTGGCACAACGGGCATGTTTTCCTACAGTGGAGACTGATGGTGGTACTAATCCTACTGTCTCCTGGCTCCTCTGTGTCTCTGGTGCCATATGTGACGGGCAGTCGGGTGGGTGGGTTGTTTGTGATTTGATATTGTTCACTGAGACGCCATGAGATGAGAATATGTTTTTTTTTATGAATAGGGAGGAGGGTCGGGGAAACAGCTGCATGCCAGACCAGTTGGCACTGAGGGCTATAGTAAAGTTTTTTTTCCCTCCTCAGTTGTTTTTATATGGCCCATTAAAAGGAGCTGATGCTAGCATTCTGCTACCCAGTGTACCCTCTCAGGAAGATTCTGCCTCACTTTTTTATTTCTCGTTTCTCTCTCAAATCGTCACTCGGGAGGCTGAGCTGCTTTCTGAGAGTCAACTTAATGAAAAAAGTCTGTTCAGAGCCAATTAACATAATCAGAACTTTTTTCCAGTAAAACGTTTACTTTGTTAATTAACTTATTTTTATTAGCCTGTCACCATTATAATGGGGCATTTGCTGCCATTGGCTAAGTGTACTGTACGTCACATCCACAGATTAATTAAAGCTGCACTTCACTAACTATAAAGTTTAGTTTTTTATCATAAGGTTTACTTTTGGGCATGTAAAAAAAACAGTTCAGAGTATAATGTCTTCTTACGCAATGCTGTGTACCTTTGTAAAGTTGAAATAGCGTCTAAATGAAAGACTACTGAGTTGCATTCTGGGAAATGTAGGATACAGTGCTCTAGGGAGCTTAGACAATAAAATGTATGATATTTTGACCTCAGATTCGTAATTGTTTTCATTTTTCTCATAAACCCCATATTTTTAAGCACCTCACCTAAAATACTGGTGTACCCATTCAAAAGCTGATTAAAAGAAGGAGTATTATGTTATTTGTGCATGTGTAGACATATTCCCTTACTGTACTGTATGTGCGTGCCGTTGTACTCACTCCTGGGCTCACGTGGTCCGTCCACGGTGACCTTTATGGCTCGGTGGTAAGTGGCCACTTGTGGCGGGTTGGTGAATACCGTGATTGTCAGCGTGAAGCTCTTGCCTGTGGTGACATCAAACAACATCAAATGACATACCATCTGCAAAGACAATGAGCCTCATTCATCGCTAAACCATCCCCAAGTCACAAGTGTGGTTGTGATCACATAATAGCTAATACAAACTGGCAAAAATCGACTTTAAGAGGATTAACAACAGACAACAATTGCTGTTTCAGAGGATCTATTTAAGTCTTTTGGCAGAGTCTTAATGGAGGATTGACTGGAGGAGCCAGTATCTTGTTATCCAGACTTTTCTCCCTGTCTAGCGCAGTGTGAGTGGGCGAGAGGCATTTTAATAGTCACTTCCTTTCTCGATAATCCCCAGCAGTTGCTGCCTTGGGGTTGAGTGTGAGTGTGTAATGCTCCCTTGTGTATGCACAAGGAGCCCTATGAATCAGAGCGCAACAGCCAAGTCAGCAGCAGCAGCAGTAACGTCTGAGGTATGCAGGCGCATCGCGTTGCCATGCCTACGCACAGGAAACAGGAAGCGGGGGGCAGGTTGCTGCAGCGACTCATCGGAGCAGCTGTCCATTCAGGCGCAGCCACCTAGTAGTGTGTGTCCTCCCCTCTCCTGCTCTACACTCACTGTAAACAAGCCTTTCAAAGAAGGGATAAGATGACTCAGGAGATAGCAGAAGCGACAGGTGTCCCCCATACCTGATATCTGAGGTGCATGTGGGCGACCTGCGATAAAGTAGGGCGCCATCATCTCTGCTGTCGTTACCTGCGATCTGATTCAGGCAACCCTGCACACTGCTATACTATTAACTCTAATGACATTATCCCAAGTATCTGATTCCTCTCTGACACCTTGCTGTCATCGTACTCTGGTACTATTTTAAGCTCTTGTCACTGTCAATCTTTGTCCATCTCAGTCAGCTCTCCCTGCCTCTGTGTGCACGACCTTTAGCTGTCTAACATCCTATCAGTTCGCTCTGCTTGTACTTATCTCAGGTATTCATTTCAGACACCTCGTAGTCCGATCTCCCCTGACTCCTATGTCACTTCCTGTGACTAGATTCTGTGTCACTTCTTAAGGGAGACACACGCAAGGTCCCCGAGGCAATAGGTCCAGCCAACATGCCTCCTCTCTGCTCTCTATACTTTTGTCAGCCCCTCATCTCTCCGGGCTGCCTCGGCTACCCTCCCTTTTTGACAGCTACAACAGAGGAAAAGTCACTGGCGGAGCTGCTGACAGCTCTTATCACCGTCAACTTATGGAAGGCGACCACTTTCTGTGAGATTTGGAGAAAAGAAGAATCTTTGGAGAGGGCGCGCGTAAATAAGACGATTTGGTAACATGACATTAAATGAGGCGAAGAGTCGCTCCTGCAATGCCAAATATTTAGGGAATGCTATTCGACCCAATAGGATGGGGCCTCTGCCTCACTGCCTGACAGCATGAGGATATGTGCAGAGCAATCAACATGTTTATAAGCCTCGACTGTGCCGGGTCATGTCAGGTGACATTATTTTAAAGACACAACACTGTCTTATTCAGCTGACGCCGGGCTGATCACACATCCTATTTTTGTTCAAAGCTTTCTTTCTTAAACCCAAGGGCAAAGATACAAAGCATTAAAAAGTTGGTTTTAAAAAACTTTTTTTACCCAACTTGGTTAAAAAGACAAATAATTATTTGAGGACGTTCATTTTCAAGCAACACGATTTACCACTCACAGGCGGTGGGATTTGAGCCTGGAGTTACAGATCATTATGTGGTAGCCACGAAGGGAACGTGACCACTAATCCACACCACTGAATCGAATGGCTCCCCCTGAGTTGTAGTTTTAGTGAATGGAGGATAAAGTGTGTCGGGCCTCACCTCTGCCGCTGCGGCCAACGAAGCGAAGGTCGTTGAAGCGCGCTACTTGGTTCTTCATCACACCAGAGGCATTCCGCAGCTCGGCGGAGTAGTTCTCGTCGTTGCCCGCCATGACGGTCACAACAGTCCCATCGGTTACGTCTCCCAGGGCAACCACCTGGCAGGGGCAGAGAGGTCAAAGGGCAGACATTTATTAACTGCTCAAAACAATATTCAACAGGTAGACACCCATTTTACTCCCTAGTACTGCGAAAAAATGTAGTAAAAAATCACACCATTCACAGTTTGCTACAACATATTATCTTCCTCTGTTTGTGGTAAAACAGAAATTAAAAAGTTAAAACTGAAAAAATATATTTTAATAATAAAGGAAATGCTTTTGTTGAAAGCCAAACCAAAATGAAATGAAACTATTTCTCTGTTTCACTGTTGAGAAGAATTCATTCGAGCTAATGTGACAGACTTGTTTGACATAATATCATCTTCATTCGAATGTTGATGAAAGGATTTAATTTCACTTTACTTCTAGAATGCTGTTTTCAAAACAAACGTTGCAAGGCCTTGTGTTATCATTTAGATTCCTGGATGCAGATAAAAGAGCAGGAGCCGGCCTCAATAGCATCAATAATTACAGAGCCATAGTAATAAGAACGGTTAAGTAACACATATTTTAAAATGTGTCACATTTGATTTGGAGCCAGCCAGGCTACAGCTACAAATTTCCACTTTGGTGTTTCTTTGATCCATCCTTTAAATAATAACTGTCAAGTAATTAATAGGGCCTTTCCTGTGAAATATCATGGGAGCAAAATATTTTCAAGGCTTCAAAAATGCCTGAAGAGGCCTTTAATGTATCAACAATTACTCTCTGCTTAAATATATATATTTCTTTTAATACTCTTCTGCTCATTAAATGTTCAGTAAAATCAACATGTGAAAACTATTTGATATCATTTTGGGTAATAATTTTAATAGGAGCTAGAATAGGCCATAACGTAGGTATAGTTTTTATAATTGTAACATATGAAGATAATTACATTGAAAATCAAAATAATATTAATCACCATAGAAACAAAGCTTTGATTGTAAAATAACCACCATCTGGGGGGTATTTAAAAGAGACATGAATGTTATAGTTTTCTACATTAAGTGCCTTTTGGAAAAAGGTACAATTATTATTTGTTTACAAAATGCGAGTAGAAAAACAATATACACATTTAGTTACTTATTTTACATTTAAAGACATTTTGCCAAACCTTTATTTTTTCTGTCCCTTTAAACACCACCATCATTTTGTGATTCATTTTCTGAATTTGTGTGGTTTCTGAAGTGGCTTTAAAAACTCCCAGATCCCCATGACATCAATAGTTACATTTTTTGTCAATTTGAAATAAAAACAAAAGGAAAAAGAAATCGCCATACAAAATAATTACATTACTTAAAGGTTTTTAGTAGATACGGGGTTCAAGAAAAAAATTATGCATACACAAAATATGTCTAAATTGAGTGATTTTAGTTTTATCTTACAGTGAACACCGAACACTTTACGGTTTACTTAATTACGGAGCACATCGCTGAGACGGGACTCACCTTGAAGGCGACAGGCAGCGTCTTGTTGCACCGCCAGTGGGACGGCAGGACGGAGCACAGAAAGTTGGGGCTGTCGGTCCGAACCAGCTCGGCCGGGTGGTCTGCGATGATCTCGGCCATGCTGCGGTTCTCGTGGGGGCGCAGTCTCGGCACCGCAGCTGAGTCCGTCTGCCCCGCTGGAGAGCTCACATCGTTCATCTTCCCTGGGACCGGCTGGAGGCTATTTGAAGGCGGACTAAACCTCCGACTGGCGCTGGGATCTACGGGAATTCGCATCACAACAGCGTTGGTTATCAAAAAGGCACCAAAGGCTCTCCAGCTCCTCTTTTTCTGTCTCTCTCACACACTTCAGGGGGAAAACTCGGAGTGTGCGCCGCTGCTCGCAGAACCTCAGCGCGCTTGCCAATGGAAAACTTATTGTGCGCACCGCGTTTCAAAACCCTCTCCACTACAAACTTTAGTGGTCGTCTTCAAACGATATATAATATACTTCTCCGTCAAGAAAAACAACCCTTGAAAACTTGATGATGTATTAAATGACGAGCTCCTTTTTTCAAACTTCTCGAGGAAAGCGTCCATGCGCCATAACGCAGGCGTAGTTGCTCGTGTGTGGATATAAATAACATCAAATAAATGTCCGAGCTCGTAATGGGCTATACAATTACAAAAAAAGGCAGGTTTAAAAGGGTACCGTCGACTCAGATGTAAAAAAAAAAAAGGTTTTGTCTGTCTTCCTTTAGTGAAAAGTCAAAGCACTGCTCCAGGTGCGTCATTGAAGTCTTTGTGCCAAACTGAAAGGCTTTTTGAAAGCCCGCAGGCAATGTACACACACAAAAAGTGTTCAAAGTCAAAGGAATACACTTTAACAATACTTGCTAGCTATTTATATACCACCGACGCCTTCAAAGTGTGTATATGTCCAGTAAAGTATCTTGGCAGTGTTGTATATAAGGTTAAAAAGGTGGATGAAGTTAAAAAAAAAATCGCCGGTGAGATGAAGGAGGCGGAAAAATAGTATCCCGTATTTGTAGCCGTAAATGTGGTTAGTGTTTGGAGGCCGGGGTTTCCCGTGCTCAGGCTTTTTGTGGTTTATATAGCTCGAGCGCCCAGCAATTATTGCGCTGATGCGACTCCAACACGTGGTGTCTGGAGTCAGATCCATTCCCTCTGCCATAATCTATCACGCCTATATACACGGCCGGACAGGTCTCAGTAACGTCGATACCTTCATGAAACACGCACGTCTCACGCATTTTCTCTCCGTGGATAAGAGTTTCACACTGCCTCACTTAGCTACATACCGACATGTTACCGCTCCACCGGACCATCGGCGCGCTCCTAACTCCGGGGGGGGTCATTTCCAGTCGGAATAAAACGAGTCAGTCCATCACTCCGCGTTGTGTTACCCACTATGTCCCGATAATACGCGGCTCAGAAGAGCGTACAGAGATCCGAGCCCGGGTGAGAAGTGAGTTACTCTCCATAAGGTAGGAGGGGGTGAGTCACCGG
Source organism: Notothenia coriiceps (assembly GCF_000735185.1). Taxonomy (NCBI): domain Eukaryota; kingdom Metazoa; phylum Chordata; class Actinopteri; order Perciformes; family Nototheniidae; genus Notothenia; species Notothenia coriiceps. Next base: position 93,811 of record NW_011362296.1, read on the forward strand.
AGAGCGGTGACTCAGGTATAGAGGCGCAGGCAGGAGTAGGGTTTCACTCGGGCGCAGGGGAGAGCTGTTGTGCAGGTGTACAGGTATTCGACCAACACGGGCTTTCATTATGTTTACCCAGCCATGTGGCCGTTTACTGTGAACGGTTGGTTCTTTTTGGGAAAGTAAACAAATATAATCTCACCATCTGTTGTGCCTCATACAATTTAAAATTATTTTACAATTTAATTTAAACATAACAGCGGCAAAGGGTACGGTGATTAAATCGAAATTCAAAAGCTAGAATGTAACTGCAAGATTTTAATTTTTTAGGCAGTTTATATTTACATTACAGTAGATTTTAGAGTTAATACTCTTTATACTCCACCACATTTATTTGAGTATAAGTTACTTATTCCACCACGGTAAAATGAACAGTGAAAAAATATTAAATATGCAAAACAACTATTTTCCAGGGCAAGGCAAAAATAAACAAATCACAATTTTTGAAATCTTTTTTGTTTTTTAAATCAGTCATCTGCACATCGGTTCATAATTGCAACTTCATACTGTGAGAAAAACATTTCTAAAATAAAATATAGAAAAATGATGTCCTGTCTTTATTTTAGAGCTGAAATGTTTTATACTTTAGTGAGGATGCTGCTCTGAAGTCAGTTTCTGAGCAGGCCTGTTGCTCCTCCTGTGTCTACTGTAGAGGGCATCATCCACCCTCTGTGAGACTCCATATCTCAGCCGGCTCTCATCACCGCCCCGCCCTCTGCCCTGATTACCCATCAGTCTCCGAAAGAGCGTTATTTGGGTGCCACATCACACAGCAGCATGTGTATTTGCCAGTCTATGTTCCTTTCCCGTTGCTCCCTAACAGGCTTTAATTGCAAAGAGTCTTTAAGAAAAGGGCTTTGATAATCCGGGCCTGTTTCAAAATAAAAGGGACTATAGGAGGCACAGCTGTGAGGTTATTTGGGTTCTGTCAGGGCTTCTGCAGCTTGTTTTTACAGTATGCTTTAAAAGTTGGATTCAGTCTTATAGATTTTTATAATAAGGTTTCTGTGTTGAGAGTAAAAAGCCCAAAGCCTGAGGACTGTAACTTGAAATAACTTGACTTCTTGTGTTACATAAGAATGTATGTACCTATGTGTGCACATGCATTCCCCGTTATTCCTTTTGTCCAAATCGAAAATGTCACACACCAATAACTAATTGAGGCAGAATAAAACGGCGGATTTGTCTCAGTTGAAATGTATGCATGCAAGTGTGTGTGTGTGTGTGTGTGTGTGTGTGTGTGTGTGTGTGTGTGTGTGTGTGTGTGTGTGTGTGTGAGGATGTGGGAGGGATATATAAAGTCTGAAAGCATTGACATGCATCTGGCACCTCGTCATGTGGACGGGGAATGGGGAAGAAAAAAAAAAGAGTGATTGAGTTACACTTCCCCTTCGTGTGCCCCAAACACCAGAAATATGGTTCACATTGTCCTACATACTCAAAGATCAACTCACAATTCATGGATGGATAAATGTGAATAGTAGTAATTAAATCTGTAATAGTGATAAACATGGCCTTGCAGGAACCGTGGAGCCAGTTATTCCAACAGAGTTAAGTTTCAGCTCAGATAATATAATATATTCACCGCTGAATACATCTGGGGTAATGTGGAAAACATCCTTAATGTTGTAGAGGAGTTTCATTTAGGAAATGTTCGGCATGAAATAATAAGCTCAGAGTCAATTTCATGCCATCAATTTAATCAGCACAATTATTGATGTGTTTTATGTTATTTTGACTGAAATTTGAACTGGAATTTCATTTTGGAACTTTTTTTTTATCCTTCACAGACAAATGAAGGTACATTTTATGAATGGCAGATCAGATTTCTATCAAGATAATAAAGTTAGGCTAATTTTAGGCCGACTAATCAGTCTTTAATGTGGATTTTCTACACCCTGTTATTGTCCCATCATTAAAGCAGCAGGAAGAGCCTATTGATTTTCCCAGCCAGATCTGAAAACCCTAACACCCCCCCCCCTTTTTTTAACCCCAGTGTAGCCGTGACTTTAACCCTGACAAGCTCAGCTCATCAAAGAGTGTTTGTCCCATCTGACTCCGCTTTGCCTCTCTGCTGTGCGTCCAGCATCTGTCTTCCAGCTCCTTACAGGATACGGCCTGCCTTCATACACTGAGGCCTGCTGCCCGGCTCTCTGTCATTCAGAGGTAGGACGACCTCAGAGTTTGAAGTATGTCGTTTGAAGTCGCAAAGATGTTAGGAAGACACAAGAGAAGGCGTTAATGTGCCAGGATACGCTGTTCGATAAAAAAGAAATACCACTTCCCCGCTTCATGGTCCAAGATTTAGCCCAGCCAAAAATCTACTTCTAATTAAATGTGATTGCTGTATCCTTCATGTATTATTGGACTTATAGGATATTGGACCCATCCCGCGCAGTATTAACACATTTCATATTATGTAGTAAATGAATCTAGCATAAAGCGGTTCATTCAATGCGGCTGCTCCTCGCCTGGCGCACAGCTGGATCGTCTCTCTCAGCTCTGGTATTATTCATCTACTGTGTTACTCTGGCTCCGAGTCATTGCACAGTAGGAGAAGTCACTAACAGTGAAGAACCACAGTGTACCACATTGAGCAGGATGTGTGTTTTATGATTTATGGTAATATTGTATTTCTGCCGCTCAGTTTCAATGATTTGTTTTCAATAAAAATCAAACTCAGCTGACGCTCCCTGGCTAATTTTCCTGTTGTGATATCAAGCGTGTTATAAAAAGTTTCTGTTCCAGTTCCCACTTGGAATGACAAAGACATTGTGGGAACCGCTAATATGAACGCACACGCTGGCTTCAAAGTTGTCAGCAAACTAACCATGCAGAATCTCTGTTCTCTTCCCTTGTCTTTTTTTTTTAAAACAACTGTGCATCTGTCAACGTCTTAACATCTCTCTTCCTGTTTGACATACACAGATTTACAAGCAAACACACATTTAGAGGCCAATCTATCCTTACTATTAACACCTCATTATAGAAAAGATGACAGAGCAGTGTTGATGCAAAAAATGTACATCAATATAGTCCAGTGCAAAAGCAGGGCACACCCAAGTCTTCATACACATACATTCACTTTTGGATTTGACAATGACTATATATTTGACGCTATTATAAAATGCGACACTCTCTTCATCTCCTCTTCACATTGTATGCTCTCGCCATTTGAGAGGAAAAGTACAGCCACTTAAGACTCAGGATAAGGGCTCCATTTCACAGTGGTGCATTTTTCAAGACACTTAATTATAGCTTTCTAGAAGAGGGCAGTGACGAGGCCCAGGCTTTTTCGGCTCTAACGGGATGTTTCCATGTTTGGCAGGCCACCAGCCGACGGGCTTTGCCAGCTAACCAATCAGGGAGCCCACCAGGCTCGGCAGCAGGGCAGCCAAAGATCCAGTCTACTAGCCAATCAACCCAACCAACTGGGGGAGCGGCCACATAACTAGCTTGCCGGTCACTGTAGTTAGACTTGGACTGGTAGACGTCCAACCAAGATGACGATGGGCAGAAACTTTACTCCTCCTGACCTCATCGACACAACCTGACCTACACACATCCCTGCACTGATCCCAGATCGCAGCTAAGCCCTTAATGACTGTTTGTCAACGAGCCCATGACATCACAGTGAACTGTTAGGAGGAGGATGGCACGTTCTGCGGTGTGTGTGCATGTTCCCAAGCCACCATTTTTAACGAGTGAAATTCAAGGTTTGTATTAAACTTTGAGGTGGCTGAAGTGCCTTCAGAGTTTAATGTATTTATTCTCAGTGAATATACAGAATTTCTTTTGTCTGATATTTCACTCTGTTCTTGAAAGAGCAGCATGGAAAGAGATGGAGACATGGAGGGGGCGGCTGCTCACTGCTTGTGGTAGGAGGGTAGAAGAGGGAGTTAGGGAGGGAGGGAGAAGGGGTATAAAGACAATTTCCTCTCTGCTCTTATTGCTCTGACTGTCTGCCGCCTACCGCCTTCATGGAGGTCCCTAATTGAGATCACTTGTACTTAAAAATAGGAACAAAAAAGGGAACTTATGTGGGCTGGGAGATGGAAAGGAGAAAATAAAGCAGTAATATGTGACGAAGGCTGCCATTAAAGAGTCCAAGTGATAGATCTGAGCGATTGAGCTGAGAACTCTTTCTCCGTCTGCCAAAGAACCCTCAGATGTTGACGTGTCACACACCACCTGCTGTCACGGTGCAGCGACTGTATTTGTAGGCCTTTCTGTGTTGGTGGGTGTGTGGCCCTTTGATGGGGTAGAGTGACAGTGCCCGGGGCTTACGCCAGGCAAATGCCAAAGAGAGGCAGTTTTTCCACTTTTGTCAGGGAGTTTATGTTACAGTTTGTCTTTACATTGCTGCAACAAAATCTCTGTACAGTGATCAGGCATATTTGGCTGCAGCCATTGTGTCATTAGCTATGCTGTTATTAGTCCTTCACTTTAATTCAGCTGTTCCACCAATCAAACCCTTCCCCTCGAGCTGCCTTTTCCAGACTCAGTCCCAGAGTGTCCCTAAGGCGTGCTGGTTTCCCCTTCACAGCATCTATCACTCAATCAGGTCTGATCGTGCTATTAATCAAACAATGAGCCCCCCTCCTTGGAGACCAGTTTGAAGGATTGGCTTGAAAGAAATGCAGCGTATCCAGGAGTGGTACCGGACCACGGCTGGGAACAGGAACCCTGTAAAGAGCGTTTTTCTTGGACCGAGACCCTCTGTAGGTGCTAAAGACAATACAGACACTCGGGCTAGGCCAACATTCCACTTTACACTTTTCCGTTCCTCTGTGTATTTCACTGGTCTACTTCCCCTCTGCAAACTAGCCGGCTAGTATCAAAATATTTATAGTACATCTGCAAGACATGCTGTTCTCATGTATCCAGGATCGTTTAGCCCCTGTGTTCATTATGCGAGGTAAAACTAATACCAGATTTATAGAGGGGAGATTTCTCTCTGTTCTCCCTTGTCCGTGTGGTGCGATTGAGGATGATTTATGTGAGGCAGGGAGGCACAGGCGAGAAAGATGGAGTGACTACACGGTGAGGGGCAAACAAGCAGCGGCCCAGACTAGCACTCGCAGGGGGGCTATCGGCTATCACTCGCCAGTTTCCACTGCTCCTGTTTCGAGACCGGAGGAAGGCAAATACAGGACAGACAAGGGCTGGAGACGAGGGAGGGAGAGGAAGGAGACAGGAGGTAAGGATGTATATATGTAGGCTATATGAATGGAGGCAGGGTGAAGGAAAGTCCAGGTGCAACGGGTCCAAATCGATATAAGGAGCTGTAGAAGGAGGGCCATATGAAGGGAAACAAAGTCTACCGTGGATGCTCAATTGCACGCAGACATAAACATAGACGGTGCAAACCCACGCCTTGAAATGGTCCATATGAATTTTTTGTCATGGAGTGTTTAAATGTGTTAAATATACTATATATTTGGGTTGGCCATCGTCACATACTGGGCAATATATCTGACAACCACTGAGCCGAGTCCTGGCATTGTTTTGCTACTTCATTTCTGGGGGGTAATCAATGTCAAAACTGTCAGTCAGCATGTCCAGCAATAAGACAACAGCCAATCAGATAAACAGGAAATACAAAAACAGTACTGGGCAGGCGCCGAATGGGCGTGCATCGAGCACTCAACTTCCGAGGGTTTGGATCTCGCTCCTTTTCTTTTTTCCCGATCTCTTTCTGGTCACAGTCCAGCTCGGAGCCTCTCCAAAAGCATGAACTCTGCAACCTTGAGCCATACATCCTAGATCAGATTCCAAACTATTAAGGCGTCTAAAAGGCCTGGGAAAACCCTTGGCTTGGCCTCACATGTAGCATCTGATGCTATGAGTGCCGAACGAGTTAACACATAAAGTTGAGAGTGTCATCGCTGATGAAGCACACTAAGAGATGGTTCCTTTGCTGAAAAGCTTAGCCTGTAATTAGACTGAGCCTATTAAGCTCCTGGTCAGAAATGACTCACGACAAACTGGGGGTGTAGGGG
>NW_011362296.1:99862-122189 GCF_000735185.1 Notothenia coriiceps
GGGGGGAAAGGAAGGGTGGATGGAGTTCATAGCTTCCAGCCTGAGATGTCCTCAGACAAAATCAATTCCAGTCATCTATAGGAAAAGTGGGTTCAATGAAAGGAAACATCATGAAAGTAAAATGGGGAAAACATGATTTCACAGAAGATAAATGACTTTGTTATTATGCGACCTATGACCCTGCCTTTTCCACACAAACTCAAAAGTTGCCGGTTGTTCCAAGAAAGGGCCTTTTCATCTCTTGTCTGCTCTGCCCCTGGCTGAGACTCGGATGACGCCAGCTTTATTGCGCCTAAATCGAGTCTTGAGCAGGGAGACTCATCAACTGCCTGGTCCCAAAGGGAACATCAATTACGTTGTGAAATGCTGTCCTTCAAACACAATCTATTCTGTGGTCCTGCATTATAAGCTGAGTATTTCAACGTCACACACATAAAAAACCCCTCTTTGGCAATAGGGTTGTTGGGATGTGGTCTCGGGCTGACAATTAAATTGTCCGCTTGGAATATGCTGTCACTCTGGAGGCGTGAGATTTACGGCAAATAATTTAGCGAGAACTGATCATCCTAAGTGTTTTGAGGGGATTTTATGGCATCATAGATCACTCTGATATGTTCATGCATCCCAGAGAGACTAAAAACTGTCCCCAGTAGTTGCAGAACTCATTTACAGACAATTAAAGAAGCTCTTAACAACCCAACCTCCTCACACTGAAAATGTGTGGACAACAGTCGTCATCAACTTTTAGTAACTTTCAATTAAAATAGGCGAATATTTAACAAACCACAAAGCATCACATAGCACTCTGTCAAAGTAAAGCAGCTAGTACCAGTACATACATCATAAAACAGGTATACAGGGTTAAAAGCTGTGAACATTACACTCTGTTGACATTGCAACAGATTATTTTTCATTAGTAATTGCCTCACACTGTGAGCCTGATGGTTAAGTAATATTTATGATGGGCCCTAAGGGCCTGCTTGCCTCTTAGTCTCTCTTATGTCTATAAAAGCTTTACTCTTAACTCAACTGCAGCACAGACAAGGTTCCATTACCACCTGATTGCATATGTGCTTGCCTTTAATGTACACTGGTCATGAGCTTATGTGCGCATATGCATTTGTTGTGGGTGTGTATGCACAGTATGTGTGTAGCAGTGAAGGGGCTGGCCTGAGACTTTGGTTAAGCAAACTATAATTTGGAGGCCCAGTGAAGACTCCCAGCAGCCTCTCACTGTTTGTTTACAAGAGAGACCAACTCTACTGTCTCTGCTGCATCTGCAGGGCCCTGCAGGAAAAGGGCGTGTGTGTGTGTGTGTGTATCTGTCTGGATGTGTGTGCATGTTTGTGTGTAGGTGTAATCATGTGTGTAATGCAGTATTCATGTGAAAGTGACATTTTTTACAATATGTAAGATATATCAGCTGTGGGAATAGGAAATACATTTTGCAGTATATATTTCCTTAAAGTAAAACATTTAAATGTACTCTTTTTCTTTTTAGAAGTCGGTGCTTCCAATTAAGCTCAAGAACTGAGACATTGCTCATTCTTATTTATTACAACTTTAAGCTACAGTAAATCAAGGCTACAACACAAACCACGCTTTTTTTCCTGAAGTATTTGTCATAAATAAGAAAACAAAAAGAGCTCAACTCCACACGAAAACTCCCTCAGATTAAAAAGTGTTTGTCAGCAAAAAATGAGTGCTATTTTAGTTTGAGCCGAGTGTTATTCTCCAGAGACTAAACTGCACGCTTTCTGTCCCAATTGGGCTTTCCCCCCCCCCACCGATCCTCCTCCCAAGCCAGAATAAAAAGAAATGCAATTCAAAAGACTGGAACTCCCAGCCTGTCATTTAGCTGTAGCTTTGAATTGTCTTTGCTCTGCGTGGGCTTTCTTTCACACACACACACACAGACAGAATTGTTGCAGCATCCTAAAATTCCATCACAAGAGAGGAAGAAAGAAATAGAGGAAGGAGAGGAACTTTCAAAAATATCACTCTAATAAAATATTCCTGCTCCCCTGGGATCCTCCTTTGCTCATTCAGCATCAGGAGAAGTGAAGTGGAAAACGCCTGTTATTGGTCTCTGTCCAAAAAGGAGAAAAGAGAGAAAAGAGAGAGACCTATTTCCTTTGGGGAAAAGACAGAAAATAGAATGAGGAGCTCAACAGTTGACGGAAAACTTTTAACTGCAACAACAAAATGAAGTACAGACGACTGTAAGAGGGCAGCTGTCTGGGTGAGTGACAGAATCCGACTCCAGACTGAGAGGCTGCTCTGCGAGGATCAGAACATGTGTATGTATATAGACTTTGATCACACAGAGCTGCGTGTCAGAGCGCTATGATTGGATTGAATATGTGTAAACTGGAACAGCTCAGTGATCAACATAAAACACAGCAGCTAAATCTTTTTCGAAAGACTGGCAGTCTCAGTCGCAGGAGGGCGCTTTGAAACAACCTGAAATGTAACCTAGGGGATTCTGCAGTGTTGTAACATTGCTTTACACGAAGAAATTGTTCGAAACTTTTCTTTTTCTCACAGCAAAAAGTGTGCAGCAAAGTTGTAAGATGAAAACAACTGGCAACACTTAAATGTAACCCCATATAAAGCTTTATATGCAGACACTTAATAAAGAATTAATAACACAATTTAATGTAGTTTTAAACACATATCTGTCTTTTTATATACAACTTTTATCAGTACATGCATTTGTGTAATTAGCAACATAAAATGTTATATGTATGAAATATTAGTTTTTTATTTAAATAATCAAGTAATTTACAAATGTATTTGGTCCCTCTGGTTCAGTCAGCCCAATGGTTCAGAATTATGTGGGATGCTTGAACCCATTTATTATACTTGCAAAAGTGCATAAGTACAGATATTATTTTTTAAGTTAAGAATATAATCACTTACAAATCCACATTCCTTTAATCTCTTTAGCATCTGAGTAAACTCCACTGATGAAGGCCATGTGATGTTAGAAAAAGCCCCAGGAAGAAGTGAATGAATATCTTTCAGATGCTTAATAAGTTGTTCACATATACACTGATAAACAATGTCTGCTGATAATAGCGAGTTAAAGCGAAGTGTTACCACGTAATAGTTTGCTTCTCAATCCCACTTATCTTCATACTTGTTTACCTCATTTCCTTTCTCTATATCTCTTTCTCTAGAGGCCACTTTACGAACATGAGCTACCATTTTCTAGCTTCCCTCTTCTCCTTAGGGAATTGTCAATATCAGCTACACACACGAGTCAAAGACTGGCATCCCACTACACACACCTACACACACTCCTGGCCCCTTTAGTGTCTCAGGGGCATATTTCATTTCAGTGTCTGTGCACACATTTGATTATGTCCTCATGCGTGCGCGTGTGTGCCACAGATGGTTCCAGTGTTGGTGACTCGGCTCTGATTATTGAGGTGACCAAAGCATCGCCGCCCATCACATTTGTCATCGCCCCTTTTCCTGAAAGCGTGGGTGGGAGGGGAAGGATGGAGGGTGGACATAAGGGGAAGGAGGAAGGAAAGGGAAGAAGGGAGAAGAGGAGGGTAGATGATGGTAAATGTCCACCCCCGCGGTGCCATATGGGAAGTGGTTTGAAAGAGTCAGTCTTGCGTTTCTCTGACTGCAAACCGATCCTTTCCTTTGTATTACATCCATGTCTCACTTACTCTTTTTCTACAATTTAATGTCTTCTGTAACTTTTTTAACATTTTTACCCCTCACTCTCACATTAATGAATAAACACGGGCTCTTCCGGAGTTGTCAAGTTGCCATAAAAGGCTTGCGTGGGCGTTTCCGAGTGGGTGGGCACTCTGATTTTCAGGTGTATTTGATCTGTTGTGTTCACACCTCGATGCTGGCAGGGGGCCCAACGTGTGGGCAGGTAATTTGAGCAAATTAGGAGATGGGGCCTGTGAGTTATTAATGACACCCCACACCTTCCACTGAACGTCCACCTATTGTTCCCTCCTCTGCACGCAACTCTCTTTTCTTCCGCTCAGAGTCCCTCGGTCCCATCTGTGCCTCAACACCCACCCTTAGCCCCTCTGAAGGCGCAGTGTATGGAATGCACACACACACACACACACACACACACACACACACACACACACACACACACACACACACACACACACACACACACACACACACACGCTGCACATGGGACGGGGGCGGCAGGAGGGGGGATTGGTTCCAGGTGCCAGTTTGAGTGAGAGCATTAATCAAGCAGACAGATCTTCCTGTCACAGACACCTTCAGCGCACACATACGGCACCACGCTTTTACAGAAGTAACTACGAACCCCACTGTCCTTATTCTGTGACATTCTACAAACCAAACTCCTCATTTGAAAATGCAAGAACGTTTTTTTTAAATGCATGAATGATTACAACTTGTGAGAAGGAGAGCGCTAACACCAACGTCTGAAGACACGTTGTAACACGGTGTGCTTATCCCTTCAGACAGACAGCCCTACTGATCTGCTGCCAGGCTATTGATCACAGCCAGAGCTCGCTGTTTGATGCTCCTTTACTAATCTTGCATCACCTTCTCTCTCAAAAAGATTGAGTAGAATCCTAGCCTTCTATGTCTTCACTTAAATTACAGTGTGTGTTAACTGATAAATAATCAGAATTGCTTAAAAAGCACGTCCAACCCGTGCTGCTCTTTTCATGACCTGCTGGTAAGTAGGTTTATACTTTCGGGAGTTTAGCCTGAGTCAGAGGGGATACCGCATTCCTTTAAGAATAAACCAACAAGGGGAAAAGCCTGCCCTTTTCGACGGTGTGGGGCAGAACAGGTAAGGCCTTGTGTAGGTGCTGCAGCCGCGCTCTCACTCACATCGTTACGGGCTGAACCCAAACATCCAAGAGGCTCGACACTCCATATTTCCCCCCTGTAGAAACACGCAGCGTGGAAGCGAAGCCGCCTCAACCTTCTCGCAGGAAAGCGAGGGGGGGATGCCAAACAATGCTGTTCAGGTTTCCTGCGGTTTTCTGTATCAGCTCCGTTTAAAGCCATCTTCTGACCAGAATAACTCAAACCAAGAGGAAATTAAACATAGAGCAGAGGGAACAAGGTATACGAATTTACGTTATAATACTGGTGTTCTGTTTCATTAGCGTGAACCGGTTCCAAGATAGACCAATTTTCAAAGTGTTAGGTAGTTACTTCCTCTCTAAGGGCTTATATCGGATAACGGTAAATCGCCCAGCATGATGCAATTGAAATGGATGAGGGGCTGTAGGATCTTGTTAAGTGTGAAAAAAGCACAGTGCTGCATTAAAAGCCTCGCTGGCTAACACATTGGCATTAAACTACCTGGTAATTGCATTGCGTTCTGTAGCATAAGCTTGCGGAGCAACCAGTAAAGCACACACACACAATTGGCAGGTAGTTAGAGTTAACAAGGCAAAGATATTAAACGTTCACATTGATTTATGTGATAAAAAGCAGAGGTGATAGCACTTATAACCTTTAACAGATAGGCTTTATCTCTCCATCGGAAAATTGTTTTGGAGTCTGTTATCAACACTTTAAACAGGCTGAAAGCTACGATAAGCACAGTCAATTGGCAGGTTGCCTTATCATAACAGTGTAATTAGCCCCCAAGCTACTGAATATGGGGATAAAAGAAGGGATAATACACAGGGCCTTGTGAGTATTTACACTGAACTCTCGGTTTGTTGTTGCAGTCTCCATAATACAGGATTGAATGTGATCTCTCTGCAGTGAGTCTGTCTTTCTTCTATGTTTCTACAACTCCACAGTGCTTCGTTTGGAACCAGGAGAAGCAGGCAGATATTGTTCAGGGTTGTTCGTGACGTGACGACAAAGTTGATACTACAGAAAAAAAGTGGCTCGCAATCAGGGTTTCTTTTGTTTCTGGGGAAAGGCGTCACATTTTTATAGATTTCAGATAGTGTTTCAGATTGAATATATGACCATGCAAATACCTTTACAAAGTTTCTTAAACATCAACAGGGGGAAAATACTTTTTCCAGCCTGTTCAAATCACAGGTTAATGTGCTACCATGACGCTCTAATTTGGACCTAATAAGTGCCTACAGCCTATTTAGAGCCATAATCAACCCACCATTCACTGTTAGTACCTACTGTATGAGTGAAAATGCAGAGCAATTAATCTATCTTTGATTAAACAATGATCACATTAACAGTCTGATTACCCTCAGGAATTATGCAGACTAATGTGAACTCCCAGCGCTAATAAGTCCTAATAGCTAGCGCAGCATTCAAACACACATACAGCACCATTTTACTCCATCAATATGACCCTGGCGGGATTAAATAACATGTTTGCCTCTGAGGTACAATCAAGCAATGCTAAATAGAGTTCCTTTGAGCCTGGAGTTAAGGGAAGAGTCTCCTCTGCACAGTAGCAGCCAGTGAAGCGCTCAGATTTTTCCCCCTGGCTTTTTCAAATTACCTATTGATGAGTGGGCTTCACGTCTCTCCCTGGATGAGGGGAGGAGGATGTCTGGTTCACTTTTAAGATGTCTCCAAGAAGCAGGCATGTGGTTAGATCTAAGGCAACACTTATGCAACAGAAGCTGCCTTTCTCAAATACATATACGGTTTCCCTGCAAATTATCTGAGATTTTCTTTGGGGAAAGTTTTCCGCCTGGAGTCTTCAGATATTTACCCACATCGGCCCGCTTTCCTTTTGATCGTGTTGATTTGGGTCCGTCTGTGTAAGCACTTTTTTTCTTCTTCACCACTGCGACTGCACAACTTTACAGAACGATAATTGCTCCCATGACTTAATTGTCTATATGTAATTAAGTTTGTAATAGAGAAAATGGGCCCTTAAATGTTCCCCAGAGAGGCATGGTGGTTGAGTGGGTGCCACACATGTTGAACATTATTCTACCCTCCTCATCTCATCTGCCAGTCTGAGGAGTTATAAAAAATGTATTGAGGCAATTAAGATGAAAAAAAAAGCTTGATGTAAATGCCAAGACAAATTTTAATGAGCCCCCTTTTTCTCAATTTGGAATATTTGCCCTCTCCCTCAAGTCGGCTCAATTTATCGCTGGGAATGTACACTAAGTCCTAAATTAAAAATGTCCTTTAATACAAATCTAAGTACGGGATGGAGTAATGTGGCTTTCTAACTAACACAAACATATTTTGTTCCCATAAAAAGGGCTGACGCCGGACAAAATATGGTGAACATGGTAACAAGAGGACAGGATAAAGTCAACAGAAGGCGAGACTTTAGCTCAGTTAGATTGTGTTTATTTTCCAACAAGTTGTAAAGAATTAACAATTAATCTTTGTAACTAAAAATCAATATTAACATAAATAAATATATGTATTAAAATCTAAGTTATATTTATCACTTTTTATATCACTTTATGTCAGTTTCACGACTACTCAAAATCAAACTTCATCCACACTCTTTTTGTCCTAACCAAAAAAAAAAAATGTACAGCGCCAATCCTAATCTTGCCGGTTGTGATACAACACAGTCCACTACTTTTATTTATTTTACATCATGAATACAACAGAAAAACGCTGGTGGTCTTACAAAATTACATTAGGCTGTCAAGGGGGCTTTTTGTGGTTGCACTGACAGATTTACTGCCCAGATGTTCATAAACAGGGGCGACATCAATGAGCCGCAGCGCAATATCAAGCCACAATGCTTTATACCAGAGACCTGATCAGTGATTATCGGTCCTCTGAGTCCCTCCACCTGAACATCTGTACACATCTGCTCCTGTCTGCCTCTGTTACAGCATGCTTTCAATTTCCTGCGGCGCCCCGCTCCTCTCCTCTCGCTGCGACCCCAGAGACACAACGAGGGGTCAGGGGTTAACATGGTAATAGGTGGTGGTGATTGGTGGAAGACGCTCACTCTCTCCCGGCTTTCAGAGTGTATTAGGAGCCACCCTGCTTCTGTGCGGAGCCTCCAACAGCTGTGTCTGACCACGGAGCGACTTCTTAAAAACATCTTTTAAACATTTGATTTGGACAGAGGAGCGGAGGCTATGGACCGGAGCGGAGAAGAGAGCGGAGGAAAGGGGGGGGGCTATTCAAATGTCTATTCTTCGTGTCGCACAGGAATGGAAATGTTTGTTTAAATTTCAAAATTCATCTGGCAAACCTAAAGACATCATTTATTTTGCAGATTAAATTAGATTGTGTAAAGAAGCTGTCACAATAGAATATAGTAAACCCTAAACAGAGGCCACAAACTGCAGCATGTGAGTTGGCCTTCACAGGTTTTTGGAAATCATATGGTTTACACTGCTACTGTTCACAGCTCTTGACTTTTTGGGGTCTTATTTTCTATAGATCTTCTTTAGGATACAAGCAAGATCTTGAATATATGATTGAACAAATGACATGCATTCAAATGAACAAATTGAATTTTGCAACTCTTTGAAAAAGTAAAATTAAGGAGTTAATTATTCACACAAAATGATATATAATCGTTTCAGGAATTTGCGGTGAAGCAATAAGTCAATTAAGTTAATTGATTGTTTCAATTTCAAATGAATTATTCCAGCACTTTAATTACAAATTCATATCATGGAAGTCGACATGGAGCAACTTCTTGTTCTAAGTGGATTTATGTCTGTCGATTAAATGCTCTCTGGAGGCTGCAGAAATCCACCCTGATTAATTAATGACAGCAGCCCGACGGAACAATTTCAGGAAGCGATTACAGACCTTTCTTGGCATTCTGATCAATACTTCTTTCCTATGAACAACACAGACACCCAACACACACAATCCAGTGATCCCCACATCTTGTTTCAATGCTTGACTGTAAACTCTCTTGTGAGGCGTCTGTTTACGTTTGTCAAAAATATCACCCGCGCTTTTGTTTTTGGTTCCGCAATGGCATCGCTTTGTAAATCTAAGGGTATGTTGCACAAACATGTCATCTTCCTGTTCGAGGAATATTTATAAACATAGGGTAGAGTAAATACTGGAATCTCTAAATGAATAGAGGTTTTTTGGTTGTTTTTTTTGTATTTGCGCACCACAGAAAGTCTTGATGATAGTTGGGTCTTTTCTCCACCACAAAAAGCTTGGACCTTGATAGCAGGGTCTTCAATGACCTCAGCTGATCCCCCTCCCATACCCCCTCATCTGGATCAAATCCAATGTCGTTACCCTCTTTACCCAAAACCCCTTAATTCCTCAATCCAAACCTCAACACCTGACCCCAAGTCCTCCCCATCGCCCAATTCCCAATAACCCAACTCCAGACACAACAGCAAGCAGAGAAGCGGTACTCACCCCAGAAGAAGTTTTGTTGACATGGTGTCACTGTGCTGAAGAGGCTGTTAGATGCCATAGCTGCTTCTGGTCGCAGCAAGCCCCACTTTTGTTCCTCTGTGGTTTCCGTGACCCTTGACACGTCCTAAACCAAGAGCACGCAGCGTGTCATGAAGAAAAAAAAATGGAAAAATCATCCACAAGACATGCTTTTACGTATCAACTATTTAGATGACCACAAGTAACAACCAGGTTCTGGTTTTATAGAGCAAAAAAAAAAAATTGCAGAGGCAAATATCGTCTTTGCGGATAGATCAGATGGTGTCGGACTTGCTTGCTTGGCGAGTGTGGTTGGAACGTACTTACTCGCTTAGCGCCGTCCTTGTGACTGGTGCTGGCCCGCGACGATTAACCATTTACACTCCGGGTCGCCCTCAAACACCAACCCCGAGCCGCACGTCTGTGGTTCTGTGGTTGTTTGGGAAGCGAGAAAGAGCCCTCACACAACCCAAAAGGCACCAGCTTTAAAACTCGTCTCTTTCCTGCCCTCCATGTGCCGTCACTGGAGAGCCCGGGTCACATGTCCTCTGACGTCATCACGGCACGGCAGTTGAGTGGGACAGCCTACCGTTGTGGCTTTCTTCCCTCTCCACTGACTTTTTTTCTCCCCTCCTTCTCTGTTACGCGTGGTTCGGCAGCGTTTGCGGGTTCTCTGGGGGATCGGGGGCTGACGCTCCCATGAGTCAGGAGGCTTCAGTGGGGGCAGCTTGTTCAACCGCCCATAAGTCCTCAGCATATGGAGAACAGTGCTCTCTCTGCTTGGCTCTCCCTTCACTCTTTCATCCCCCTCTCCCTCTTTCTTCTCTATGTCTCTCTCCCTGACTCCACTGCTCCTTCTCTTCAACTCCTTTAACAGGCTGCTGTGTTGCTCCTGTCTGCCTCTGAGCAGGGAGAGCTGAGCTTGGTAAGACTTGAGGGTTTGAGTGAGGAGCGAATAGCTGGCTCGCTCGCGGTGTGAGACTGGGTGTGTGACTGTGTATACATGTGCAGCAGAGAGAATGGGGAAAAATAGAGACAGAGAGGCTGGGTGAGTGTGTGTGAGGTGAGCGCGGGGGTGGTGTGCTTATTTACAGAGAACTGTGTGAGAGCTGTCACTTTTTTGATGCGTTTTCCTCCTGTTTCAAACTTTCATATTGCTGTCACTAACTTCATGTAACTACAGTGTCACTACTGTAATAACTGTGTGTATGTATGCAAGTCCGCACTGACCTTTAATTGGCTCTCATAGAAGCGGCAGACGTGGGCGATTCCTGTAACAGGCCATAAATCGTGGCCACCTGTCTCCCCATGTGAAAGAGATGCCTTCTCATAGTCTCGCTAACACCCGGAGAGATACACACACTTGAACATGGACGCCCTGCAAGAATGGCTGTGCCAACATGTAGTGCGGCGCAGCCAGCTCACGGCAATCACCAGTGAATCATCACACACACAGATTCCCACACACGCACATGCAGTAAACACCCTTGCACGTCACGGCCCGTCTTTGATCAGCGCCCATCAGGTGTTTGTTTCAACAGATCAAAAACACAGACAGTGTTAGTATAGAAGCAGAGGAATGTGAGGAAAGGACTTGGGAGTGCAGTCAGGTTTGAAAGTATATCAGTCAACCTGTGCCACAGGCCAGTGGGCATGTATGACTAAGCAGTACATATAAGACCAATGCCTTGGGCTAGGGTTAGGTTAGGTTAGGCTTATGATGATTTGTTATTGCTAACTGAAACTACCTTTAAACTGTCATTTGCATAAATATGTCATTGTAGTTTAATCACAGCCTGTGGTATAGGAATTTAAAAAGCCATGTGTATGTGCCAGGTGCTTTGAGGTATCTAATTAAGTAACTCATAGTAACTAATTTCTATTAAACAGGGAGTCAGTGAAACTGTGCTTTGTAAAGTATTTGTGGTGCTGCTGATTTTTTTTAATGCATATCTGTATTGCTGTGAGCTCCATAAGTAAAGTTATTCTTGTAATGCATTGAGGTAATAGCAGAAATCACAGATACATATCCCACACTTTTTCAAAACTAAATATCAGAAAAGGTAGATGATGAAGCGTTTTAAATTTTTTTATTTTAAAACTGTTACATAATGAAAATGTACAGTTTAATGACATTTTTAGGGTGTAATTTGTACATGAATAGAGCATTTATATAAGCACAATTTGTCTTAAAATTCTAAAATGTTACAGTAATTGAAGTGCAAACGTTACATTACATCAATGATACAAGTTATTGTGTTACATCCAAGTGAAGTCATGCAATAATTACTAACTAGTCAGTATAAAATGAGAGCTAAAAATACAAATAATGAAACATGTGTGTAAATCATCTGTTTAAATGCTGAAACTAAATGTGTTTTATTATTGAGCAATAAAACCTTTATTTAAAAACTTAATGACCTTAATGTGCTTTCAGGGAATACAAATGCCAAACTTGAAATACAAACAATCCCCCCCAAATTCTACACAACAGCATGTCCACAAGTCTTTGCCACGTACCTTATTTTTGTGCAGTGGACACTTTTATTTGGTTTGTTGATTGTAAATATTTGCTGTCTAAAACAAGAACATGGCTCTTGAGTTGCAGCGCACGTTAAAACGTTTTCTTTAGGGAAAGTCTTCTCAAATGCTGCACACACACTGAATCCCCCAGATCATACACTGTACCTATTTCCATTCACAGATTTATATCGATCATGTCATGAATGCAGTTTAGCGTGATGCTTTCTGAACAATGCTTCCGGAATATGTTTTGGCCCACCAGTGCAAAGACAAACTGTACTAAGAATTAGTTTGGTACTCAGTACTCCAACAATAATATTTCATGTTATTTCATGTTATATGTGACCATTTTTTAGGTCTTTGCGAGTGGATTCTTTGCTGTCAGAAGCGTTAAACTTTAGGACAGAGTGCAACGAGTTCTGCTGAGCCACAGTAAATTACATGCAGTTTGATGGGAGTATAATTTGCACATCGTGATTGAATCTGAAATACTGAATGAAAAAAAGAATGCACAAATGTCAAACTCCGCTCCTAAGCCAGGAAACATAACTTCTTGGGTGGCATGGCATGTGATAAACAACCTTGATGGCGAAAATCTGAACTATGATGATGTTGCAGTCTCAGATATCTCTGCATGAATTCTTTAACAACTGCAAGGATTGAAATTGCCAGGAATGGATGATGTTTTCCCCAGATACGGTAACAAAGTTTAGTTAAAGTCGGCCAACTGTTGTTTTACGTGTCCAACTTTTTGGGTCAGGTCAGCGGTTCACCTACCTTAAGAAAACCACAATAAAGTGTTTCCAAAACAGAAACCTGGACCACATCTACTCCTTGTGTCTCCTTGTATTCAAGTCAATTAACCCCTATCCAGAAATCATGCAAATAAAAGGTTTAGATTTAGTTATAAAAGGTTTTTGGAACATTTGGCAAATAAAAAGTTTGGTTAAAAAGGTATTTATTGAATTTTTTCTGGCCTGATTGGATGGATTTTTCTAATTATATCTTCAGAAGAGCCTCTGATTTGAAGTTTATGTGCATTTTTTAATAGATTAAACATAATATCATAATGTGTATGCATTGAAGCAGTGGACAGAGTTCTATGCAAAAAATAAAAAAAGCACTTAAGGGAGGTACTGCCAGTTTGAAAAGGTTATCATTTTGCTGCACATACACATTTGTAATATATGTGCTCTTTGCTTTTATGTGATGGTAATAATATTAAATGCTGGAATATGATGTTGAATATAATATTTCATTCATTACTGGGTCTCCGCTGGTGGCCGGATACTACACTTGCTATACTTGTAAGTGTGTGTGTGTGCGTGTGCGTGTGCGTGTGCGTGTGCGTGTGCGTGTGTGTGTGTGTGTGTGTGTGTGCGGAGTTGAAGAGCCTGGCCATACTCGGGGTTCTGGCCAAGGTCTGCCCTGAGGACTGTGGTTGATGGCCCACCCTGCCAGACACTTTCTCTCTCTACCACTCAGGACCACACACCTTCAAATGGACTTGCGTTGTTATCACAAGCTCTCACAGAAACATAATAGAGGTATCATGTGTTAGAACATGCTTTAAAATCATACATGCTATTAACAGTGTATAAAATATCTACCTTCCTCGCTTTGTCACATCAGATGAACTTCGCAGAAAGAAAATCAATTCTGGAAAAATATCTGGGGATAATGATACCTAAGATGAGTTAAAATTAACTCAGACTGAGGCTGTCTGTATTCGTCTCTCTCCGAAGGCTAAAAATGACGTGACAAAATTAGCCCGGCGCAGACATTACACACGTGGAGGTATGGCAGTATTAGAAAAGGAAGGGTTTATTAATAGCCCCTTTTGGCTCGTGTTGTGTACTCTCTCTGGCGAGGCATCAGAAGGGCCCAGCGGGGCAAACAGGCAGGTACAGTGATTCACTTCAACAGGCGACATCTGTAAAACGCCAAGGTAGTTTACACTGCGGCCAAGCCCGAATTAACGTGCTTTCATTGGAAACAAACACCACTTGCAATCAGCTTCTGTTGGCCGTTGCGCCGCTGGTGTGAACGTAAATATCTGCTTACAGTGCTGCTGAGGCGGGACGTTGACCTGGACCCATAGACTGAAGCCAGAGTCATGAAGGGTCTCAGTTCAGCATGGCCCAAAAACTCATTGAAGTGCAGAAACTGAATCTACAACGCTCCGACGCCAAGAGGATGTTGATGTTCTGTGTGATTTGTTTTGTAAGGCACGGTATGGTGTAATGAAAAGTAGATATTTTTCTTTTGGAGTCCAGTGGTGGTATCTACATCTTCCAGTGACTTAAGGCCCTTTCTTGTGGTGTCTGGACAGCTGTTTTTGGAGTCACAGCTTTGAGGGAAAATAAAGTCAGCCTTTAAGTAATAAGGGGAAATGTTTAATATTGAATGGCGCGAGCACAACCTAAACACACATTTAAAATAGCTCTTGGAGTTGCAAAAAAAGGGGGGTAAAGTCGGATCGTTGGTGGAGGCTGCGATGAGGAGGCTGTGGCTGACCACCGAGAGACTGGTCTATTTTTTTATTTTTCCCTCCATTCCTCATTTTAATCAAGCGCCTGGTCCAGGATAAACAGTGCCTACCTACACTGCAGCTCAAACAGCGAGGCCCGCAGAGACCCAAGCGATGATTTCTAAACGTTCACTGACAACTCGGTTTAATTTGTGTGCTAAGTAGATGGAGGTGGACTTATATATATCTTTCTTACTTGGCAGACATACCACTCTCCCGCTATTTCTTCACCTC
Organism: Notothenia coriiceps; assembly: GCF_000735185.1. Taxonomy (NCBI): domain Eukaryota; kingdom Metazoa; phylum Chordata; class Actinopteri; order Perciformes; family Nototheniidae; genus Notothenia; species Notothenia coriiceps. Next base: position 114,462 of record NW_011362296.1, read on the forward strand.
TGTGAAACTTAATGGTTCTTCTCAGTATGAAAAGCAATACTAGTCCTCCACGAGTCCTGTTTATATATGCCATGCTGTGTTAAAGGTGAGGACAGGTCCGGCTGCCGAGACCAGATCTGAGACTTAGAGCAAATTCTTCATACCGAAGACTACCTGACCATGACTGAGGACCTTGTGATGCTCTAACGCTACTCTGAGGTTGGTACAGTGGAGTTGTGGCGACTGTAAACCCTGTCATTGCGTGGTCAGTTGTCAACAGCTGAGAGATTTTACAATAGCTGTTAGGCCGAGGTCGACAGAGTTCAAGCATCTGAACTGCTATGTCAGCATTATAATTACACTGCGCCGATGATACAACTCCACTACGAGGTCACATGATGCCCAACAGTCAGGAGATGCCGTCACTCTAGGCAAATGTCAATAACAGAAATGACTGTCTGTCATGCGAGTGTGAGGAGGAATAAGTTAACTCTGCTTTCGCCGTGACTCAAATCTGGGGGTCACGACATCCGATGGCAACCTGAATGAGTTACACATAAGCTGCCCATTATGTGTCTCACAAACTCAGTTTACTTGCTGTCGAGAACAAAGTAGGCCTGATGAAGGCAGGCGGCTCACTGGAGAAACAAGCCATTATGAGGAGGAGTTCGGCACTGTGTCACTGACAATGGGCAAACAAAAGGCTCTGTTGTCTCCTCTAGTCGGTGGGTTATTTTTTATATTTTTTTCTGTGGGGCTTTTGTGATGGATAATTGCCCTCCTCACATGATTTCATAATGCTGTGACTCGTCTTTCAGTCCCTGTGTAACACAATAACAAGATAAAAAAAAGAGCAGGGATCTAAATCTGAATTTTTGGCATTGTTAAAAGTGGCCGCTTTTCTTCATTGTGGTGTATAATTTTAGAAAGATGTATAAGCAGGACGCGGACTTGAACCAGTCATAATACAGCCTGCAGCACAGCTCCCAGAGTTCACTGGCTGTATTGTCTCAGGATAATCATTTAAAAGTGCTCACACAACTGCACCATAGTTTATGGCTTTATTTCTTATGGCTGTCTAAATATCAGATTCAAATCAGATGGGAATACTCCCGAGTCAACCCAGATTAATACTGGATAAAAAAGAAGTCACCACATTGCTAAACATAGTATAACTATGTTAAAGCTCATATTAAAATGGGCATTATTAAGCTGTTTAAAAGCTCACATGTATCACCTGATCCTCTTTACAAATGAATGTGTCTTTCTTGCTGACAGTAGTCTGCAGAGTTTAAATGTCTGCGTTGCTACCTCAAAGACTAGTTTGAACTGTAAAAATGGTTCTCCGTACAAAGGCGTCTGCACATGAACTGTACGTGCACAGAAGAAACCCCGGGGCATTGTCTACTAGATGCTTCTTAGGTATGCAATTTTTTTTTCTGAGTCAGCAGAGCTCAATCCGGGACAAGTCAGGCGAGGAATGTATTTACTCCTCGTGGAAAAGAAAACACTTCAAACAGAAATCACATTATAATGTATGCTGGGATGATGAATCAGACAGTAAATTGACACGTAGGAATGCATATATTATAATATGGCTGGGTAAGGTGGCACTTGTAAACACATTCTTAAAAAGAACCTGCGCTACGGTATGTGCCATTAAAACGTGCATGCAGATTAAATATGCTTGTAAAAAATTAGAGGCTTACGCTGCTTCTGGGAGTAGTTTTAAAGCGAAAGCAAGGAACCCAAAAGTGCAGTTAAACAGAGGTGGGTGTTCTATGTTGTTGTAAAAATGTGGCACAGGAGAAAATCTAAGTTCACATGCATACCTGAAATAAAATATTCACTGACTGGGGCTTTTCACCTGCCGTAAGTATTCAGATCTTCCTATTTATAAAGGTATTAATGCCGTTATGTGAAAATACTTTAATACAGGTACAAGTGAACTTATAAATTAGTAATACATGAATTATCAGCAAAAACAAATTACTCGCGGTGCAGAAAGATGGGTGAGAGGGATATTATAAGATATAGCTTATTGAGTTTGGAATGACTCAGCACCAATATGATAGCAGTATTTTATTACGTGGCTATTATTATTTTATTGTTGTATTGTAGTTGGTTGAGGTTAAGTTCATTTGTAACTGCTGTAGTTACGATTGGACACTTTTTTAAAGATACATTTGCCTGAGTAAAAATTACATACGTTTGTATTTACCACTAAAATGTTATTAAATAGAACTATATGTTCAGTAATACAGTGGTATAAATCCCATGTAAAGAGTGACATGTGTGTTCCAGTCCATATGAGTTTGGAACATTCAACTAAGATTTTTATAACAATTTAATTTAAAATATTGTGAGGTTCTTGTAGGTTTTTTATTTGTTTCTTTGTGCTTGATTTGGCAAAAACCTATTAAGCAATAGTTTAAAAAATAAAGTTCGCTAGGTTTCTTTTTCTCATCTATTCTTTACACATGAATTATTCTTCTGAATGTATTTTCCTATTCTCCGGGCTAATCTTAAATACGCAGGCAGTGTACTATCATACAAATCTGTGTTTTTCACAATAAAAGTAATCAACAGATTAAATGAAACCAGGAGGAGCTTTGTAAATGATACTGGATCACTGAATAGATCTTTTTTTATACATGCTAACCATCATTTAAGGTTTGTTAAGGCGGTTTAATATTTTATTATTTAATTTTGTTCATGTGTGAAATTGTTAGCTTAGCTGTTCCTTGGATTTAAGACATCTAGCATCATCTTAAAAGCAACTGAATACAACAATTAAGAAATGCATTGCATAAAGTATTATATTTAGTACACATCTTTTAGCTGAACATTTATGAAAGGGACTGACTGAACTGTGCCTTGTGGCAGCAGCACATTCAAATGCAGCAGAAGAAATGATCCATGAATCCTAAATTAGCAAAAGATTTAAAGCAGTTATTTTTGACTTCCAGCAGTCTTAATATAATGAACAGAGGTAGATAGTTTTACGACCTTTTTATCCAAACACTACTCTTCCAAAAATGAAAAATGTAGAGCTCCAGTTAAATTAGGTTTCTTATGTGTCTCCTGTGAACAGTACACTCACGTATTGTTGCCTCTCCAACGTTATTTTACAGATGGTGGTTTTTGGGATGTGTATTTTTGAATTACAATGACTCCTTTTTTTACTCTCAAAACATTCCAGCAGCCTCCAAGATGAAATGCTGGAATCTGAGGCATGATGCTAATTTGAAGACAGAATAAATCTATAAATCTGACTTAGTCTCTCGCCCGGGGATATACAGCCATGATAATTACAGGTTGACTTTACAGACATGCAGACATCTCTCATCTGTACTGCTAATAGTATAACCAGCAGGCTGCTACGTGCTTACTCAATGTCTAGCTGTAGGGGTGAGCAGAGGTAAGCTGTAACAAAGATATCACTATTAAGCCAAAATCGGGGTGGTTCAACTTGTATGTTGTTGTGACAAAGATTTACGGCAGTTTAAGAAGAAATATAGGTTTGTTGTAACCCTGTGAGGGACATGTGGGGCTTTCCACTGATAATTCAGAAGAAAAAGGGCAAAACCCGATTAAAAAATATCTAAATATATCGCAAGAGCTTTGATTTTTTTACTTGCGAACAAACAAACAGGCATCACCTTCCACTACCAGCGCGAATCTCTGAGGAATATCTAACACGAAGCATAACGGATGATCTGGGAGGACAGTGCTGCATCTGCTTGTAGTTAAATTCTTGTTTTGCTGTGTCCTTCAGACGTGGTGCCATAGGCCCGAGTGCTGAAGCAAGTAGAGTTCATATGGACACAAAACCAACATGTGGTGCCGGAAAGACTCCCCACAGAGGTCAGCTTCAGGACTCAACGTCCCAGGAGATAATGGATCAGGACGGGAGGGATTGGATCGCTGGTGCGGGCCATGAAACAAACACTACAAAGACACTAAATAGACCGTTGGCCACGTGGGGAGCTTTATTGAGCTAGAACTTTTTTTTTAAATGTCTAAGCGCAATGCTAACTCTCCGCTGGTTTGGCCTTTGGTGCCTCTACCTCTGCATTCATAGGAGTTCATCAGAGGCAGTTATATTGTTTTTGCATGGTCAGAGTTTTCCGGGTATTTTTGCGGCCTCCTGTTTGCACACCTGGCGGAATTGTGAAAGTTTGTCTTGGGTCATGTGTGTTTACCCACCCCAGGCCCCAGAGGTGACCCCATCACGCCATCGACAGCGAGGCCAGCACTTGCGTGTGGCGATTTCCAAAGTGGCCAAGCTTGGAGAAGGGCCACACTGCCTGCGCTGCCTTTTAGCAATCTGGCCCCGCTCTGGCTGCGCTGAGAGGAGAAGGTGGGGGGACTTGTTGGCAGGGCCCTGCAATGTTTTCAGAAGCACAGACTTCTGGCAGCATCGCTCAATATGATGGAGAAAAATGCCTGCTGCTAATGAAAGCCAGCAGTGTCTCTCAAATTGGACTACAACCCGAAAGGCATTATGTAACTGAGATACCGTAAACATTTCAAAATTGTCTCTCAACAAATTATCAGTGTTTATTTTTTCCACATTATAGCTGATATTTTTTTAACAGTTTGCAATTGAAGCAACAGCGCTGAATGTAGACTACTTTTCCTTTGAAACAGAGGGTATTTTGCCATCAATTATTTTTCTATTTTATTATCAAAAGGTCTTCGGGCCAACAGGAGGGCAAAAATATTTCTGGATGTCGAGACGCCATTTGTAAGGACCTAATTTGTATCTATAAATAACCAAAATACAAAGATTGACTTTGTGGCTGTGGGTCAATGTTAGTTTGTTTTATATAGGATGTTTGATTTTGAATTAAATCCCTTCGACAAAATGAGACTCCAGTCTTATCAGAGATGTGCAAATGCTGCATCTGCAATAATCCCCGACTGCTGAATGCTGCTCTTTCTCTCCTGTTTTGATAGTGGTGTTTTTGGCTTGAGCTCAGTCCTGCACCTACAGTATGTATTGGTCAAATATTTATCTTGTTCAGAAATACGTGGCTATATTGAGATGGGAATAGGGTAAGATGATTTAATGGGCACACCAGAGGGCCCTCTTTGGTGCCAAAGTTTTGCAATTCTGGTGGTCTTCTCTCAGAGATCAGACACCTGAAGGGTCGTTTAGGAGACCACCAAATGCTGTGATTCAAGACCCACTGAGGGGACATGAAAGTATGAAGAAGATGGAAGGGTTTGGATGGCAATTACCGCTCATCAAGGCAATTTTCAAAGGGTGACTAAATTGTTGAGAGTCTTGCATGATAGATTTACAGTCTTTTCCCTTTGGTGTCGTCCCTAAAGAGTCAGGGTGGGGAAGCAACTTTCTATGTCAGCACAGACATCATAACTTCAGAATAAAATACAAGCTCTTCTTTACGGAGGATTCTTTGTGTAAAGAAGTTAACCAAAACGTACACTTGAAATGCAGAAGCATTCCAGACGGTCCGACTAACATATTTGCTGTACCGTTTACTGACTGTAGCTCAAGCAAAGTACAGAGTAACCATTTGATCCCGCTGAAAAAACTGAAAACGAGACATTAAAGACAAAATCCGTCGCCTTCTTTATTTGGAATTCTAAATCTTCCCCTCTTTGATTTTTTTATACTGTGGACCAGAATAGTAAATGTGATTTTCCAGTATTTTGAATTAACCAACTTTTACTCAAAACAAATTGAGGGATCCTTAAAGCTGTTTCCTCTGGAAGATTCCTTGCCATATTTGAGAACTGTAGAGATTTCTAACTTACACATTGCACTTCATATATCACCATTAATGTCAACTGTCATAAACTTAAAAATAACATTTGTCCTCTTGTATTTTTCTCCATGTCATGAAATTTGATTAAATGTTCTTAAGTGTCTTTTTGTTGTCCTTTGGAAAACCAGTCGCAGACAGGAATAGATACTTCCAGAAGGCACTACTAAATTTACAGCATGAGGGGAATCAATCAATATACCAGAGTTCTGCTTTTTCACTTTAAAATTGAGAAACATTTAATAACTATGCAATTTGTGGTTCGAAAGCATTGAAAGTACTTGTAAATTACTTCGTGAAAAACAAGGTATTCATTAACCAATAATGCAGAGTTAATCTTTAGTAATTCACTGCCTGAAAGCTGTTTGCACTCCACAAAAAATAAATTCTAAATATACGTTTTCAACACAAGATGAGTAAACAGAAAATGCAGTGTTAAAGACTTTGTGTCAGACTTGGCAATGTGATTAATATGCGACTAATAATATTTAGTTTTATACGCGTTAAAGTTTCCAGATTAATCAGGAGCATTAACGTGTTAGTGACATCCCTAATTTAAACATTTATATAATGAGTTAAGCCTAGAAGTAAATCAGATCTTAACTGCAGTCTATAGCAAAAAAATATGGTTCTTGAAAATACATAGCCGAGTCTTTAGTTTTAAATGTAAAAATATCTACGCTGTGGTTCTTATTTACTTAACAAACCATATATGCTATGATACCATCCATGGAGATGTTTTCCTTAATTTACCTGCATATGGAGTGACAGCTAAGACCTGTTATTGATATTCTTGGATTGCTCGGTTCGAAAGGGCAAGACTTAATATCGCTTGCAAGCCTGGTTTCGGTTTCTACTTTAAAGGAGACACTATTACTACCAGATTTGATAAATATGTTGTTTTATTCCCTTTAAACCTTCCACTTCTACCATATCCAGGCTTGTGTGTTTGGTCAAGAAAATAACTGACATAGCATTTTGACAATCTTCTGTGAACGTTCCTAAAGGTTTCATAACACGGAGAGCTTGGGTGGCCAAGAAATATGAAATCTGACATTTAGAATGGCTTGCATTCAAAGCAGTCATTGCATCAGTCTTTCCCTAATGGTAGTTCTTATTTTAATGGGCAGGATTTTATAAAAAGGCAGGGACGTTTATATTTAATCTGTTGCACCTAATTAGAAGGGAATGGTGGATGGAAGGCTCTGCTTATTAACAGGCATGAACCAGAAGACCAGATTCACAAGTATCCTTTCCTCTAAATTAACCGCACTGCATTTGTGTTGTTTCAGGTACAGCATCTCCTCGTTTCATTAATTTTAGGAATGACTAAAACATATGAGCAGAGCCGGCCCGACCCATTAAGCGACATAAGCGGCCGCTTAGGGCCCCGCAGCCACTAAGGGGCCCCCTAGCAACAAAAAAAAAACAATTGAAAAAAATAAAATAAAAATTATAATCTCAGTACACCGTCACCGTGATAAGTATGTTTCATTAATTGTGTTAATATGCCTAGATTGCCTACTCTCAAAGTCATGTATTATATTATTGAGTCAATAATGTAATACATTAACCATGCTTTACCTGAACCTCATCATGACACTAGAGAGGAAGGCAGGATTGTAATTTCCCGTGTTCAGTGAATGCAACAGAGGCAAGACACCAGACCAACCAGAGACATAAGAAAAACGTTTCTTAAAAAATACGACAATTATCAACACAACAACCCCAGAGCCACCACTTGAGCCAGGTTAACAAGGTATGTAAATGTCAGTAAAATTCCAAGTTATGCGAACATGTAAGCAAAGCATAAATTACAGCTACGTTGACGTTACTTTGAATCGCGGGGGTAAGTTAAACCGTTATCAAGTACCTATAGCTAGCCAGAGATATTAAATAAACACTTGTCATACAATCTAAATGTAATGTTTTTTAGCGTTACCTTGGTATTTAA
>NW_011362298.1:0-2348 GCF_000735185.1 Notothenia coriiceps
CTTGGCTAGCTGTCGGTTAGCTAGCTGGCTAGCTGTTGCGGCGCTAACCTCCTCCTGGTTTTGACCATCAATATGACCGCTGCAGCTGCCCTCGTCGCTGCTTGTGGAGGCTTTTCTGACTCGTTTTGAAGTGTCTATTACCTCTTCCTTCTTTTTGAAGAAAGACAGTAAATTTAACTGTCTTTTTGACATGCTTGCATTGAATCACTGTTTCTTGCTCTCTGCGACGTGCTCCTCATGTGGCGAATTTCAAAAGTGAAAGACGTTTTTCCGTTAGTCCAGCTTTTCAGTGCGTCAACACAGATCTCCGACTCTTTCAAATCTTAATCTTAATAAACGACATGAAATTCTTGGGATTTTTTCTGTAAATTAATATCTGCATATTTTATTTCATTTTAACCATTTTTTATTTTTATTTTTTGTGAGAGGTACCGGATCTGCCCAAATAGGTGCCGGAACACAGGGTGGCCAAAATGAAGAGGTGCCGGATCCTGTTCCGGCAGGATCCGGCTCAAATTAACCACTGCTTATGCATCTGGCTGTTTTTAAATGTCATTTCAGCTCTGTTGAATACTTCACAAACCTTTGAAAGTATACAAAACGTGAATTCTGTGGGCCCACATCAGAGAGGCAGTTTATTTATTCCTTCTTCTAATGCTATATGGATCCACAGGGGCGGATGAAATGATATTTGAAGAATTTGTTTAGACTGATTTGTATTAGAGCTCTCCTCAAATCTGTTTTTCTATCCAGTCTGTTACCACAGTCCAATATGAAACCTGCCACAGCCTGCAATTTATATTTAGTGCCAGATCCAATCACACTTCATAATGTATAAGTCTAGGTTATAATTCGTTATGAAAGTCATATGTATTTGTATGTATACATACATACAGGAGGCCTATTAGAGGCAATAGCTGAATAAGAGAAGAGAAACACCATGAGTGCAGGTGTTGCAGTTCATGGTCTCTGAATGGTTGGATTATCTCAGCCTGTTTGCCTACTGTAAAGGAGATTAGCAATGCATTCAGCAGTGTTCTTTATCAGAATTAACTACACACTAAATATGGAAATATATTTTGGAAAGACTCTCAAACCTGTCACTTCAAAATTCTTACGCGGCTTTGATAAATACTCAATGCTGATTGGTCGTTTTCGACCATTCTACGGTCTGCTTTTCCTCTTGCAGACCACTGCTCACCGTGCAGTCATACCAATCTGCAGGAAGAAGTCCGGTTAACTAAACCTTAGCGTCAAGCACACAAAGGAATATTTTTGGATACTATTTTTATATGTGTAGAGAGGAAGAAATTTTGGATTAATGATGGCTGAACTTTCCCAAGTAAAGGAAAGGAATAGAGAACAAGAGAAGGAAGGGGTTAAAAGAAAGAGAGCTGGACATCAGATAAATCAACAGAAGAAGACAGACAGGAAGTAAACACTGAAGGGAACAGTAGAAGAAGACAGACAGGAAGTAAACACTAAAGGGAACATCAGAAGAAGACAGACAGGAAGTAAATAGTAGGAAGTGCCGTCATTTTAAGTATGTCGTTGGTGCTGCAGTTCTAATCATTGGTACGCGACCTCCGTGCAGCTGACTCTGGACTGCTCACCATCTTCATCCTCCTTGACCTCACAGCTGCCTTTGACACCATCTCCCACCCACTACTCATCAAACACCTGGCTGACATTGGGATCCCTGGTACTTTACTTTCATGGTGTTCATCCTACCTCAGTACCCCCCCTCTCGTTCCCTCCGCTCCTCCTCTGCTGGACTGCTAACCCTCCCCACCCCACGCCTAGTCACGATGGGTGCTCGGGCTTTTTGGCTTTCAACTTTCATTAGTTCAGTTGACCAATAATATGTAAGTTTAGAAAAACAAACAGACTTCCACGTTTTTGAAGCTATGTTGTAAAAGGATTTTATACGGTAATAGTTCATTGTAATATGATTTCAGTCCTTTGTCTTTCTTTTCATTTTTTCTGTTACTGTATTCAGCTCCTGTAAATGACTTTGATACATTCTGACTCTAAATATGTATTTGTTGCTTAGGCTTTGAGACATGAGGCCTGTACTACGAAGCCGGATTTTCGCTTAGAGGACTAACTTAAGGGAAAACTCGGGGTTTCCGGTCCTACGACGCTGGTTCTCTTTTTAGTGGGCTAGATCTCCTTGGTAACGTATGCTGAGCGGCTAACCTGTTCCGGAGCAGGTTAGGTTGCAGGCTAAGAGATCAACTCAGTCAAAACACTGCCTACAGACCAATCAGAGCTCAGTGTGCGGAGTTTAAAGCTATCAAGTCATATTACAGGAGAAAGGAAATACAGTTTAAACTGCCGTTGCAGGA
>NW_011362299.1:0-3523 GCF_000735185.1 Notothenia coriiceps
GACGAGTCACGGTAACCATAACCAGTGGCGGGTGGCCAATAGGGGGCGATAGGGCGCCGCCCTCCCTAAACCACACACAAAAACATTATTATTATTAATGATAATAATAATAATAATAATACCAATTACTTATATAAATTGTCAATATTTGTGTGTTTAAAATATGGAATGCACCAAGAAATAAGTGTAAAAGATGATTTTCAAATAATTTGCGCAAAATATATGCTTTTTCTATACACTGTATGACTGAAGTGCTGGGGCGATTAGCAGGTTAGCCAATTGCTGATTCAAGATGTGAACGTGTGTCATAAAATGTAGCCAATCAGCATCCTCAAAACTACTTCTGGAGGGGCGCTTATTAGGGCCCGAGCACGGAGCGCTAGGACCCAACGGCGTCCTAGCACGAAGTCAGAGGAACCTATTGTTATTATTATTTATTTATTTTGTATCTAATTAATGTCATTCATGACCATCATACATTTGACATACAACAGACAAAGTCCAGGGGCAGATATACAAAGCAACAAGACATTACATACAATAAAGAAAGAAAAAAGAAAAAAAGAAATATATTTATATATATTTCAGATAAAATATTTTTTAATTATCAAATTAGTTTTGATTGCCTTCTTATTCCTAATATTTGTTATAGTGCTAATATATTGTTTAAATTATTGATAGAAATGTATAACATTTGGTCAGCCCATTTATTTTTATGTATAATCAACTACACAAAAAATACAAGATCTGCATCCACATTGTCATCCCTGAAGTACATAAGAATGTCTTTGCCCTGGAGTTGAACCTTTTGTCCCGTCTTTTTCCTAATAAAACATTCCACATCACACCACAATATTCTACAATTATTATTACTATTATCACCCCAAGTAATCAACTGCTACGTAGCTGGACGATGCTCACAGGATTGCGGTGAGGAAACACAATGAGGAAGTGGATAACAACGGGCATATTTTATCCAAAATAATGAAGTTTTGTGGGGCTTTTGAGTTGGCTTTTCAGTCAACCCTGGCATTTTCAGGGGATTGGTGGATATTGTTTCCTCCCTGCCAGTGCCAATTCTAGAGCCTTGGGGGGCCCTAAGCAAACATTCACTCGGGGCCCCTCAAACCAGCTTTTCATCACCACGCACAGCCGACAGTAGTTTATTTGATATGGAGGGATACAGTATACACAGAAGTTCATAGAGGAAGCAACCATATTGTATTGTTGATTTTCTTTTATTTCATTTTAGCACCATGGCAGAGGCAAAGTTAATGTGCAGAGATTATGATGTCCCGTTTACTAAAATATGTATTGTTTTATGATGTTTAGTTGATGAACTCTGAAGACAAGAGTTGTGTCCCCCTTTGGCCACAAGAGGGAGTATACGTTTAAGTGAGCTGTCAGGAGGAAACAAAAGTTTGCCAACACATTGCACTCTACTGCTGCTAAAGGCTGTACACAGACCTGAAACGATGTGCTGCAATGGCTGTGTATTTTTGAAGAATGCCAAGTAAAAGAAGAAAGTAATAACTCGCACTGAGCCTTAATACATGACATTATTTAATTATGTTCCCATTCATTTGAGAAACACTATCCAATGATTGATTATGTTTGTGTTACACACACACCATTACTGAAGTAATTATAAAACCAAGAATAACCTACATACAAAAATAGGGAGCCCTGGCTCAAGGACGGACAAAACACACATGATTATTTTCCAATTACAGTATATGTATTTAAAGAGACTAACTCAATCAGTTTAATCAGTAATGTGTGTATTGGTGTGTGATGTGTCAGTATATCAAGCAAAGAGAGAGAGAGAGAGAGAGAGCGAGAGAGAGAGGGAGAGAGAGAGAGAGAGAGAGAGAGAGAGAGAGAGAGAGAGAGATTATAACACAATGTAATTAAAAACTGTTTACAACATTGGAAAGAAGGAACCAAAAGCCAACAGGCTCAGTGACCACAAACTGGCAATCAAAACATGCCACAACGGGACAGTGAATGAGACACACAGACACACCCACACACACCTTGAGGGAGGGAGAGAGAGAGAGAGAGAGAGAGAGAGAGAGAGAGAGAGAGAGAGAGAGAGAGAGACAACTCTTATTAATCCAGGGGTGTCAAACTCAAGGCCCGGGGGCCAAATCCGGCCCGTGTCTTCTATTTCAAGAGCTTGCAAAGAATATTTTTCTTCTAAATATGCCTTTTTTCTTACAATGTACCCTTTTCTGAGAATTTGACTCTTTTTTTTAAATGTTACTTTTTTTAAATGTCACTTCCTTTTTTTAAATGTCACTTCCTTTTCTTTAAATATCACTTCTGTTTTTGGCTTTTTTTCCCCAGCTTTTCTTTTTAAATCATTTTGTGACATTCTCACTGAAGAGACTTGCAATTATTTGCCCCAGACTTCTGCTTTCAGACGTAGTTAATTATTAAGTTATTACCCTATCAGATAATAATCCAATGCAGAGGCAATAATATAATATAATACATTATTTTATATATTTATATATAAGGTACAACCGGCCCTTTGAGTGCAGCCATCATGCTGATGTGGCCCGCGATTAAATTGAGTTTGACACCCCTGTATTAATCCCTGTACCGGACAATTGTTATTTGTTCCAAATCCGAACCGGATTTCGGTTCCCGACCCTCATCACATCCCCAGCCAGAGCCGTGGTCTTGATCGGTCTTGACCCGTCTTGACATAAAATCTCGAGTCCTATAGGTCCGAGACAAGAACGAGACCAAATGCAGTCGATTCCGAGACAAGACCAATACCTTTAAAAAGTACTACAACACCAGCAAATATTCTCATACTTATGATTATTAATTATTCCCCTTTCTTCTGATACCAATACTATGCCGATGACACTGTAACACTCTCCATACTACTGCAGGAGCGGAATCATTCGTCCAATATAATGCTAGGATAATGCTATGCTAGGATAATGCTATGCAATGCTAACGGAGGCGAGATAAGTCAACACGTATGTTATTCACGCGCTTATCCACACCCACGTTATCAATGCGCACAACCTGTTAAGCCCCAAAGATCCCGCCGGCGGGGCTTCTTTATATTTAAGAAACTATGAATGTGTCATACCCTCCTAACGGGAAGAAACTCAGCTAACTGATGATACGAGCCATTCTTACCGAAACAAAACACAAGTCTCACAAGAAGGGTCTAAATGAGCCCTGAGCGAAAACATGCTAACGCACTTAGCACGAAACTCTAGGAAGAAATTGATCGATATATCTGCACCAACAAGCTTAGCTAACATGCTGAGATTCCACAGATTATAGGAATATAAATATCGCCACTGAGCGATCAGAACTTGCGACAGGGGAAGCAAATACAGACAACACACAACGTAGCTTTACATAGGAAAACACAGAGATATGCTCACCTTTTGCTGTTATTCTGATCAAAAGTCGTGTTCAATGGCATTAAAACAAGAAAAACGCGGCTGAAGGTTAATCCAATGTATCCGTCACTTTGAAAAAATTATTGATA
>NW_011362300.1:0-1425 GCF_000735185.1 Notothenia coriiceps
AGGGAGGGGGGGAGGCAGGAGCTCCAACAAGCCGTGTAGGACAGAGAGTGAATACACATACTATACAGAGATGCTGTTTGAGAAACCAATGTGAGTTTGGAACATTGAACAATGTAAATATATTCTAGTAGACCTCAACAATGGAATTATGATAACAAGACGATGCATTGTCTAAAAACAAGACCCGATCTCTCACTGCAGTGTGACTTCTGAAGTTATTATGTCTTGTATCGGGTGTGAAGACATATTCTGACTAGATATTAGACGAATAAACTTGGCAAGATTTTGAGTTTTGTCGTGTGTTTCCCCTCATTTCCACACACATGGTTTGTCAGCCGGTGGATCTGAGCCACAGCCGATGCCAGTTTTTTGTAGTTCCTCCAGGTGGGTGATTTATTCGTGGCGCTGAGAGCCACCGAGCCTCTGTCGTCTCTTTTCCAGCCAGGCTTGGCCCCCGATGGCATATAAATCCTTCTCATACGCCACCATCGACGCCAGCGCAACAAACACAACTGAAATATATCCTCTGTTTCCCTTCAACTTGAGCAATGGATTGGTTTTAGCTTCCAGGTTTATCCTCCTTTTGTATTATCCAACAGTTACTTTTTGGCATTGTTTTGACAGAGACTTTTGGCAAAGGTGGATAGAAAACGTGCTTTGACAAGAAAACATCATGCAATGTCTTTGTTTGATGTTTCAATGTTAATCTAATGTTAACTTTATGACTTCATTACATACTTTTAAAAGTCCTGCAGGGGATCTATTAAATGCATGGTTGCTATATAAAAAGAAAAATGAAATGTATTGTTTTAAAATGAACCTTCTGAGTTGAAAAGATTATTTTGACAGAAACTTTTGGCAAAGCACGCACACTTTGAAAAATATATATCATGCTATTTCTTCGGTTGATGCTTCAAGGTTAATCTATTGCATATTTTACGTTAGAACCGCAGATTAGATCCTGGTGGATTAAAAAGATATTTCATTATAATTTCGAGTTTTCCACCAGAATGTTTCTCTTGTCGTGGTTTGAAATGATCTGAAACTGCATTTGGACAATATTTAAAGCAGCTTCATTAAATAAAAATTTACAAATTAAAGTACACACAGACACACACACTCCCTTACTTTACATTTTAGCAGATGAGAGCTTAAATGTAAGGAAACGGAGGGATGGAAAGAAGCACAGTCTCTACATATTCACAAACACACAGTCATGAAATAAAGATCAGGGGTTGAGTCTGTTTGCCTTTGTTTTCATAGTCCTACTGAGCTGTGCAAAGTGCTGGGCTGTAATTTTAATGATATTTATGACCGTGCACACACACACACACACACACACACATCTGTCTGCAGCTGTCAACTCCAACTAACATGCATGTATGAAGATGTGCAAGCATGCATACACACTGACATACAGATGTG
>NW_011362301.1:0-3501 GCF_000735185.1 Notothenia coriiceps
TATTATTTGGTGCAGGCACGAAACATACTACCAATAGAAATGCATTGCTTCTCAAATCGTTCTGTGTCAGAATACTGAAATCTGTATTTTTTTGTTGTTGGTGTACACGAATCAATAGATTAATTTTGTTACTATAACACGAAATGCCGTGAGACTGTCTTGGACTACACTACCTGATGCTCTGTATATATGAACAGCAGCTAACATAATTTTATAGATATGCACCACATTGTGGATCAGTGAGTTTTAATCACAATCTTTGTAAATGTGTTTGTTGCTTTATTTGAGGCAGTGTGCGAATGTGTTTTACTTCATGTGTGCCATGCAACAAAGGTCCAAGTTGCTCCAGGTGTAGAATCTGTTTTCAGTGAGCTGTCCCTTTAAAAAGCTTCCTCTAAGTCACATCTTCGGACACGAGTGTTTTTATGAATGAGCAGAAGAGGAGGCTGGTTTGATACTTCGTTTTTGTCTTCAAATGTTCTGCTGCCGATCTAATGTGTTTCTCTTTCTGTTCTTTTATTAAAGATATTTATTTCTTCATTGTGCTTTTGGAAAATGATTACACGTTCTGGGAATTTCCTGTGATTCAGCGTCTTTCTCTTGAGGCCCAGAGTTTCCTGGAAGTGTGCAGATTAACTTTGTGTTTCACTGATTGAGTTTTTACACGCTGCAGAAACGCCTCGACTCCCGGTGCTAGACTCCTGGTTCTAGACTCCTGGTTCTAGACTCCTGGTTCTAGACTCCTGGTGCTTGTGTGTGCGACCATTAAAGAGGGTTTCATCCCTCACAGTCCAATTCAAATATTTATTTTCACAGGCAAAAACATACTTTATGAAGGTAAAATAAATGAAAAAATAGATGTTTTTGCCCTTAATGAAGTTTCAGGTTTGCCCCCCAAGATTTACATATTTAAAATAAACAATGTCTTATATTTCTGTTCCTCGTCTCAAAGTGAACTCCCTCTGAGGCTGGAGCAGTGACATGAGGCCCTGGCAGAGGGACCTGTCTAATTCCTGGCTCTCTGTCTCTGTTTTATTTAACTAGCCGAACGAATTAATTAAACTTCTTCTTCCTCTTTGTATTTGTTTTTTATTCAACACGGAGCTCTTGGGCTGCTCAGCCCGTCGTTATGGAAACAGGAAATGTGTGAACGAGTTTCTCTCAGGTTTTTTTCTCAGAATAAAAAAACTTGAGGGGGATCTGTATACTGGTTAAAAGAGATCTCCAACACACACACACACACACACACACACACACACACACACACACACACACACACACACACACACACAGTCACTCACACACACACACACACACACACACACACACACTCACACACACACAGTCACTCACACACACACACACACACACACACACACACACACACACACACACACACACACACACACACACACACACACACACACACACACACACACACACACACACACACACAGTCACTCACACACACACAGACACACACACACAGTCACTCACACACAGTCACTCACACACACACAGACACACACACACACACAGTCACTCACACACACAGTCACACACAGTCACACACACACAGTCACACACACACAGTCACTCACACACACACACACACACACACAGTCACACACACACACACACACACACACAGTCACACACACACACACAGACACACACACACAGTCACTCACACACACACACACACACACACACACACACAGTCACTCACTCACACACACACACACACACACACAGTCACACACACACACACAGTCACACACACACACACACACACACACACACACACACACACACACACACACACAGTCACACACACACACTTTCTGTGCCACTTTCTACTTCTACTCCACTGCAATTCAAAGGGAAATAATGTAGTTTCACTTCACTACATTATTTTAAATAGGATGTTTTCATGTAGAGACGCCTCCATTTCACTCCTTTGTTTACTTCAGGAACATAGTGACATCACTATGGAACACTTGCGCTCCAACACATTGTACGTGATATCTCTAAGCTGGTTGACCAATCACAACAGAGCCGCCCAGCTAACCAACAGGCAGTTTGAGACATTAAAGCATGGAGACATGAACCTGAAAATGAGATTTCAGATTCTTATATACAAATATTATTATCTTTAGTGTGTTTTAAATGTTCTTGTATACTCATTAGTGTTTGTTTCTTAAATAATTAAAGAACACAGTACCATCTGTACTCCTTGCACCACCTTGTCATTTCAAAATAAATGTTGTAGCTTTATGGAGGTCCATAATAATACATGTGATTGAAAGCTTGTAATATTTATTATTATTGTTTTGTGCATCAGGATTGAGTGTCTGAGCAGCAGGAGGTCGGAGGTCAGATCCCTTTCCGGTGAATAATGTTTCTGCTGTTTTTACTTTCGTGGTGCGTTGAGCATCCTGCCGGGCCTCCGTGACTCCTGACCTCAGCTGAGTGCAAGAGGACGGAGCGTTCTGCTGCGTCTTCTTATTTGCCGGTATTTCCTGTTGCTTTGTTTTTCCTTTGTCAGCAGCTCCTGTTCAGACACCAGATCATCTTCTTTATTCGACTTTCACTTCAATATCTCTGACCGTCGTTAATGTGTGGAAGTGTTGAGTTTTTACATCTGGAAACCATCAAAACATCAAATACAGGCGGTGCGGAGAGAGGGGGTGGGTGACAAACAACAAGATACTCGCCTTCATGTGTCAGGCTTCATGGGAACCTGATTAACAGGGAAGTAAACCTCGACTTCGACACCTCCTATTTTCTTTTATATTTAACGTTCTGTGTCGAAGTATTTATTACAGCGGCGCAGAAACTCTTCAGGAGAAACACGCTGCAGCTTCAGAAAGGATGCAGATAAAAAAAAACAAAGGTTCCACATGAAGAAACATCTTCAGCAGCTTGACATCACATGCAGCGTTTAGAGAACATTCAGCAACTTGAGGAGCGTTTACTAAAAGCTGCAGAAACCAAACGCTGCAGAAGCTCAAAACACAACGGAGACCAGGGGACACTAAAGAGTGACGCACACAGCTGGGAGACCAGGGGACACTAAAGAGTGACGCACACAGCTGGGAGACCAGGGGACACTAAAGAGTGACGCACACAGCTGGGAGACCAGGGGACACTAAAGAAGTGATGCACACAGTGGGGAGACCAGGGGACACTAAAGAGTGACGCACACAGCTGGGAGACCAGGGGACACTAAAGAGTGACGCACACAGCTGGGAGACCAGGGGACACTAAAGAGTGACGCACACAGCTGGGAGACCAGGGGACACTAGAGAGTGACGCACACAGCTGGGAGACCAGGGGACACTAAAGAGTGACGCACACACTGGGAAGACCAGGGGACACTAAAGAGTGACGCACACAGCTGGGAGACCAGGGGACACTAGAGAGTGACACACACAGCTGGGAGACCAGGGGACACTAGAGAGTGACGCACACAGCTGTGTGCGTCACTCTTTAGTGTCC
>NW_011362302.1:0-3017 GCF_000735185.1 Notothenia coriiceps
GTGAAAAGAGCCGGAGCTAAACCGAAGGACCGGTTCTGAACCTGAAAAGCTCTAGCACGGAGCTTGAACCGGAGTTGCGTTCGTGTCAATGAAGTATATGTGGTTTGATCTCCTGCTGTTCTGGTTAGCTTTTCAAAGTGTCCCTGGGCAAGATACTGAACCCCAATTTCTCCTGAAGGCACGTGAATGTTTATCTCTCCTGATGTGCAGGTGGCCCTGTGTATGGTAGCCTTTGCCTCTTTATAAATGTGGGTTAATGCTGACATGTGTTAAGCTGCACCAACAATTGTCAAATGCAGTTTATTTCCCACCACTGTTTGCCAGATCACTCCCATTAGTCATTGTCTCTCATATTCCAAATCCCAGCCTGCCAGGCTTTGCTCATAGCAGACAGAAAGGTGCAGAACACATTTATCCTGGCTCTTATACAGCAATTTATCAATATTTACACAGAATGAAAATCATTTAATTTGCCATTTGTGCTTTTGCATTCAATTGGTTCGTTGTTCTTCCATTCATTACTGTGTGTGTGTGTGTGTGTGTGTGTGTGTGTGTGTGTGTGTGTGTGTGTGTGTGTGTGTGTGTGTGTGTGTGTGTGTGTGTGTGTGTGTGTGTGTGTCAGCTGTGGTGTTATTTATGAGTCAGGGTAGAATGTGAGGTTACTGAAGCAGATCATTGTGAGGTTCAGCTGAGGACATGAAGTCTTCAGAGGCATCCAGATCAGCTAATAGCTACCTACACACATTCACACAATAGGGTTGTCTGTTTAATTGCTGTTGTTGCCAATGACTGATTTCACCTGTATGTAATTATTATTTAATTAAAGCCTATTATTTCTCAATGACCTCAAGGCTTCCACTCAATGTGAACTGTTTTTATATGCAGATGACTCTGCAATGCTGGTTTCCATAATGATACAAACTTAAAGTATGCTGAGTGTATTACTTTTTAATGTATGCAGGTGGATGACAGATAACAATCTGTCACTCCCCCATAAAATGGAATACATTATTTGTAGGTCAATGGTAAAATTGAAGAAATCATAAGCCATATGTCAGGACTGGTTCAGGCTGTCAAGCTGCTCACAAAGGTCGATCACAGAATACATTTCTTCGGCAAAGTTTCAACATTTCTGGATATAAAAGCAATTGTGGCGCTGGCAGTTTTCTATCCAGCCTTATTTTGACTATGCCTGCTGTTTATTGCACCATGAGTTTACTTCACACTTTCACAAACATTGTTATTATTTATGAGCTGTGTGTGGTTGAAAGTAAAGTAAAGAAAACAGCTTCTCAGATTGAGTTGTGCATTGTTCATACGATATGCATGTGCCTGCACCTCAATGGCTTAAAACATATGAAATACAGATGCTTTTCTTAGCCGTTCCATCAGGGTTTTTCTACTGGTTTTGATGCTCCCATAGGTCTAACTGTGAATTATAACTTTTCTGTACATGACAGTGAATCCGTGGTACATCCCCGAAGGGACCCCAACAAGCCTTAAGGTCATTTCCTGCTCTGCACCTACTCTGCTGAGCTGGTGTTCATTCAAAAAAATATGATTTTCTATTAAATCAATAAATTAATCTGCAAGTCAATAGCCAGAAATTGAAACAGTACCACCGCTGCCGACACCTTCACCCTCTACTCGATATAGAAATGATTGCTGTAAATAGCTTTCTGTAAGTGCTCTTGCTGCTCCTAACTGCCTTCTGTTGCTAACTGTTATAGCTGTTCAAAGGTTGTTGTTAACTGATTTCTGTCCCTAACGTCCATTAGTGTTGCAAACTTGTTCTACCAGGCCGGCTGCAAACACGGTGGTCTTACTATATCAAAGGACCTCATTACTCTATGCCAGGATTTCAATATACTATTTTACATATTTGTAGAAGATAACACTGAACAATGAATTTAATACGGACTTAGAAGGAAATGATACCATTGTTTGTAATTGTATTACCTTTGTGTATCATTGTTACTTCTCTTAATACTCAGCCAGAGGAATGATTATTTCTTATGGTTTATATGTGGCTACTTATCTATTTATGATAGGGTTGGGAGAAGCATTACAAATAATGACACCAATGACACGCATCACTATGCAGCAGTAAAGTTGGTGCCTGAGCTGACTGTTAATTAAACTCATACCTGTCCTCTTCCTGCAGCTTCCTCCCTTCACCTCTCTCTGTCTTTCTCTCCCTTTTGTCTCACAGAGACAGTGATGGATACAAGGACGGCCACAGCAGAGCTTGGCTGGATCTCGTTCCCTGCCAATGGGGTAAGAACATGGTGTACTGGGTCTGTTTGTGTGTGTGTGTTTGAGGTATATAATAATACATTTTATTTCTATAGCGCTTTTCTTGAACCCAAAGACGCTTTACATTTGGGAGGGAGGGTAGACAAACAAAACAAAGACAAAAAGAAACAAAACAAAACAGAAAAACAGTCAGGAGGAAGTTGGTTGAGGGGGGGGGGGCTTATGGATACAAAGTTGAAGAGGTGGGTTTTGAGGCGGGACTGGAACAGGGTGAGGGACTCAGACTCACGGAGGTCTTGGGGGAGGGAGCTCCAGAGCTTCGGGGCTGCCACAGAGAAAGCTCTATCCCCGAAGCTCCGGAGTTTGGCCTTGGGGATGGAAAGCAAACCGGCTGTGGTGGATCTGAGGGACTGGGGTGGTTGGTAGAGGATGAAGAGCGCAGCGAGGTAGGGTGGGGGGCAGATGGTGGAGGGCTTTGTAAGTGAGGACCAGGAGTTTGTAATGGATGCGGTGAGAAACGGGGAGCCAGTGGAGTTCATTGAGGACCGGGGTGATGTGATGCCATGATTTGGTGTGGGTGAGGAGTCTGGCGGCTGCGTTCTGGACACGCTGGAGTCTATTGAGGGATGTAGTGCTGATGCTGTAGAGGAGTGAGTTGCAATAGTCAAGGCGGGAGGAGATGAAGGCGTGAATGAGTCGCTCAGCTGCAGGGCGGGTGAGAGAGGGACGGAGTTTGGCGATATTGCGGAGGTGGAAAAATG
>NW_011362303.1:0-2951 GCF_000735185.1 Notothenia coriiceps
TCCAGGGAACTCACCAAGTGTCAGAAAACACAACCCTCTCTATTTTCCTCCATACCCAAATCTCTTAAAAAGGGGCTGCAATGGATCTGATACAGACTGATCCAGATTTGAACACTTCTATGACGTCACAGAAGTGGCGCTACAGCTATTGGGCCAACTCCACCAATCAGGAGGACACAGCCACGGACATTGCCGTTCGAAAGCGCTGGAGACGCTGTAGTACATATGCCAGGCCTGTAGATGGTGCTGTTCTCACAGAATCAGCCCATGCAAAGACAGTGTTAAATTGAGCGAAATGAGGAATGGCTAAAATGCATGATCTGTTTGGTATTTTGACAAACAAAAAGTATAAATATGCCTTATATAGGTAGGGTCCTACACTATATTATTCAAATATAGCATGATAGGTCCACTTTAATAAATAAATAAAATTGCAATTACTTTGCATCCTTGTGTAAAGTATGCTGTAAATACTATCCTATGTTTACATTCTATTGGTAGTAGGTTGGTCTATTAAAAAGTGTATACTAAGTTATGATGTATATATATGGTCTATCTCAGAGATACTTTGTAGATAATCATCTCTCATTGTTGATTTGTATTTATTTACTGTTTGCATATATTTTCTTCTCTCTACTGTTAATGTTTATTTTCTATTTAAATTCAGGTGCAATGACTTGTTTACATGCTGCTGTGGCAAAATAATTTCCTAAATGGGGATCAATATATTAAATCTAACCTAAAGCAGTCAAATATCTACCGTAAGGTGCCTAGTTCAATCATTGAAGAAAAATACACCATTATGATTATTCTAAAAGTGAGTGATACATTGCTAAAGATAGACCAAACTGGAAATCCCACTTACCTTTGGCCTTCCTCCTCATCACTCTCCTCCTCTGCGTCATGCATCATATCTCTGAAGGAGGTAACTCTGGGCTGAGCGCTGATGATAAATACAGTTTTAGAGTAATGGTCAATAATGGACATTGCATTGAAGCTTATGAGTGTGCCAATACATTTTCTTGGAATGTGATGTGTCAATAAGTCACCTTGGCCCCGCAGACCGAGACACCGATGAGCCTATCTCAGGCTGAGGAAGCGTCACTATGTCTTCATCAGCTCCATCCTCAAAGAAACTGGCGAGTGCGAGCTGGGAGGAAGAAAAATGTAGGTCAAAAGAAACGTATTTTATATTTTTTGTACAATTTGTCATCAGGGTCCTTTTACTATTTTACACGTCATATTTTTCAGAGAGGGGTCCCTAAGTTGCTCTTCTTGAAGCATTTCCCCTAATGGGCTTTGTTTGGGGATTTTTCCTTATTCGAAGTGGAAGTCATAAAACAGAGGGTGCTGTATAATTTACAGATTATAGAGCTCCTTGAATAAAATTACCATGAATGACTTGTTTTACTGATAACCATTAAGAGAACATTTCAGTCAATAGCTAGATAACTTAATTCCTTCTTAATTGCTGTGTCATAACGTGTGAAATCCCTATTCACACAAGACAATCAAAGTTAATATGTATTTTGTCTAGTTCTCTCATGTGTAAAATGCTATATTCCACAGTTGAAGCGCTACTCGATTGAGAACACTGGATCATAATAGTAATTCAGTTTCGTTTTCTATATGTAAAGTTATTTGACGATGAATTGAGTGTGTTTACAGCCGTCCTCCTACCCACAAACATGACTTTCAACGGGACAGCTGACACAGCAGCTAACTTATCTTTACCAGGTTGACTGACATAAATCTAACGTCACATCGGTTCATGCTAACGCTAGCTAGCATGGCTCAATGGACAAACGTCAGAGTAGCTTTAGCCCACACGTAATGGCAATATGCTTAGTGGTGACACTTCAGGAATGGACAATTAAGTAAACATGACTGTGTTTGCTTACTAATTGTACATTGGTTTTATTGTTTGGTGACAGAAAGTGGTCAGTCTATTGTCAAAGGGTGACTTGCACAAATGACCGGTAACACAGGCTAACGTTAGCCGGGAAGCTATTCCCCTTACACCTATCCTGTCAGCTCTGTTTTCTGTTTACTTCCCGCCTTACAGTTCCCCACTGTTTAGTGGGGAAAAAATAAAACACTTACCTGCAAATTCCATCCTGCTGACTCCAGGAAAAACCGGGCTCTCTCCTCATCCACATCAGTAACAGCGACGAACTCCCTCACAGACTCCTCTTGGCTCGCCATTTTTGATTTGCTCCTTCAGCGACTCGTCCGCCTCTAACCGGGAAACAAGCGACAGCCGATGGTTCCTATCTGTTCCAAACCAAGCAGGACTGTTCAGAGATGGGACTGCCCAAATGTATTCAAAAGCGATTATCAACATAGAGAATGCTTTTTTCTTGTGGATTCAAAATGTCAGTAGGAAAATCATAATTTATGCTGGTCACTAAAAGGAAATAGCCTAATAGGTCATTGCCAGGGGTTACCACGACATAGCAAGTCCATGGATAGAGTAATCTTATTTAAATATCTTGGTTGTTGATTGATGAAAATGTACAGGAGGAATCATATTAGAAATATTGACATCAAATGTGCTTTATTTAATACGGTGCTTGTTGGTTTTGAAAGGTAAACTGTGGAAAACACATTATTACACACATACAGGCCTTCAATGAGAGCCATTTTGGATTATGATTACTTTGTGTATTAAGCAGCAGTTAAAAGTAGGAAAGAAACTGGACAGAAGAATACAATGCAGAACAATGAGATTACTGTGGGTTCCATTACTCATACAACTATTTGTTAAGCCAGAAGCAAAGTAAGAAGGTCAAGCAAAAAATACAATTATGTCCTACTGCATATTGCAGTATGGAAGCCATCATATTTTTATGGCTATTCTGACCCACAATACTTTATCGAGCAAGAGGGAAAAGGTAAAGATGCAATGTTGTGATGCAGTGGGCAGGGCCGTCCCTGTCCAACTTGAGGCC
>NW_011362304.1:0-1498 GCF_000735185.1 Notothenia coriiceps
ATCTAGATTTCTTCTTCTTTTTTGAAGTGAGAAGTTGTCCGTCCGTCCGACTGACTGACTGACTGACTGACTGACTGACTGACGGACGGACTGACGGACTGACTGACTGACTGACGGACGGACGGATGTTTTTGAACACTTTGGGGGAAACTTCTGAAGCAATTGGAGTCAGGACTCAGAGAGACACGAGGAGAGCTGGAGCTTTGATGTCAAACACTGACGGTTTATTTGGAGTTACGGCCGGAGAATTCACAAAACAAGTCCAAAAGTCAGAGGTTCTGACTTCACGGTAGGGTTGCCATGTCAATTCTGAAGAACTCTACCCCAGACCCATGTATTTAGCTAGTTCAGAGAGAATAATCAACATGCTGCATAACAAGATAGAACCATAACACCTCTATCAGCTGACGCCAACAGGCAGGAGCAGGGAGACAGAACACTGAGAGCACAGGTTACAGGTGCGTGTGCTCAGTCAGGACAGAACTGATAAACTGGGTCAAAGTTATGGGCCTTGGAAAATATTTCCCAAACATTTTGGGTCAACATGTCATTGAAGACATTCTCGTAGACTCAGGACGCTGTTATGCATCCCCTTATGGTCCAAAGGCCTCTAGAGGGCTGCCAATCCCGCCTTATCGCTATCGGTGTAAATCTAATTTGTGCCTGAGAGGGTGAAGTTTGACCTCTGCTGTATGTGGTAGTTTGGCTGCCTTACTTGATTCACGACCCGCCTGCAGACACCACAGGTGAGAGCAACAGCCGCCATATGCCCCAGAACAGTCTGTCAAGGCCTGAAATATAGCATCTCCTTTCTCTTCTTCCTACTTTCTTTCCAGCTCTCCATCACACTTCCCGTGTCAAACCTCAGATCTATGCGTGATGAGAGACGGCCCGTCCTGTCGGGGGGTCTACAGATGGTGAATGTGGTCTGGGATGGGATGATAAATAATAATTGGAAGGCTCCGGACAGAGACCTGCTCGTTTACGACTATACTCCGACAGCAAATATAGAATTCCCATGGAAAGCTCAGCCTGGCTTGGCAGCTTTACAGCGGCCACAGCTATGCAGGCGTCCTCCGTGATGCGTTTGGACATAACACAATATTTGTGGCCTTCGGAGCGGATGATGCATTTTTATAAACTTTCCACTGTCTGCTGGGCAAGTGCAGCAGTAATTCACATCAGTAAAGAAGGTCACAAAACAGAGCTCCTTTCAAGACATGTTTTCTTGGTTTAAAGACTCGCTTTGAAATAGATAAAATATAAAAGTATTATGTTTTCACATCACATGTTAAAGTATCTTATGTTCTGCCCTTGAAGCTTCATCTCCAAAACTGTATCATGACCATACTTGTCAACCTTGGGACCTCAGAAGTCGGGAGCATTTCAAAATCACCGCGGGGGGGGGTTGGGGTGCTAGTGGATCGCCGGAGCTGTATTAGATTAACATTAACATGCTTATTGTAGTTGTAAGTGCATTGCCTTGATGGAGCATATG